>NW_025359069.1:0-3560 GCF_016433145.1 Gracilinanus agilis | reverse complement strand
ATATATACATATACACATATGTATGTATTTTTTTAATTGACAAGCATTTATTTTCTCTCCTCCCAATCTACCCCTCCACAGTGGAAAAAAATCTCTGTAACAAATATGAAAAACAAATTTCCATATTAGGCATGTTGGAAAATGTGTGTAAAATGAGCAATTGAAAGAGATAGAGATGGAAAAGTCAGACAGGAAATGGCATTGCTAAATCAGAGGGCAGCTAATGACAAGTGTGCACCCTGATGAATTTTCAGTAGATTGAAATCCATTCCCCTAGAGTAAGATCCCATTTCTTGGTCATGCCACTTTTAGAAGAAATACCTTTTCAAAGAGTGGATCCACAAGCTAACACAGTATATTATTAATAATGTGTTATTCTTTCTTCAACAATAGCCGCAGAATGAGACTCAATCCTCTCCAGCCATAATAAGTCAACAACCATTAAAATAGCAGTTACACAACTTCCTTATAAGTTACCGGCAGGAGTAAATTATAAGCTTGGGCTTTTTGTAAATGTCTTGCCTGTGTCATTTTTCTTTCTCAGTCCCTCATAGGAGGATGACTCCTAAACAAAAATGAGAACTGATTTCTTTGCAGCTTTCTAAGATGGCATTCTAAAAGCCTCTGTGTGACTGAGGGGGAAAAAAGCATTATCTCAAATGTTACCTACTGTAAAGGCATGGTATAATTTGCATCACTGAAACAGTAATGGAGAAAATGACATGATAATAACTAACATTTATAGCTATTATTTCATTTGAACCTTATAGCAGTCACAGGAAGTATTAAAGATGTTATTTATACCCATTTTATAGACATGGAAACTGAGCCTCAAATTTGTCTGTGGTCTGCATATGTACGTGTGTATCCAGTAGTTTTCAGACCTGGGACTTGAACGCAGGTTTTCCTAACTCCAAAACCAACATTATAACACCATGTCACGCCCTGGCTTAGGTTTATATAGGATTCATTCATTAACAGCTGTATCTCCTCAGTATAATTGTGTCTAAAAGAAATCCTGTGATCAGTGACACCATTAGTTTTCACTCCATGTAACGTGATCTTGGGCAGATTGTAAATGGGCAAGTTAAGCAGAGGGTGTACTGTCAGACAAGAAACTTAGAGCAATGACAGACAATGGCCAATGGCCTCAAAAAGACCATCGGACTTTTTTAATAAAGTGAAAAATGAGGCAAAGAAGGCCCAACAGTATTGATATCACTTACAATGTCTTCTGGCACAGCTGCTGTTTTTAACACTGAATTAGAACCCATTTTTGGAAATTGTCATTTAAAGTAAATATTATGACAGTGAAGAAGTAAGGGGAGAAATGGAAAGGAGAGAAAGGGGCTCTTATCACATAGAAAAAAACCCAATTCAAATCCAATGGGGAATTTTAAAGGAAATTAATCTGATCAAGATCACAGAGCTAAGAAAATTAAACAAGTGTGGAAAAACAATTTAAATTCCTCAGTATTTTAAACACAGACTCAATGAGACAAATTTGAAAATGGAGTCAAATGCAAACACAGATTATTGTGCTATGTAAGACGTATGTTATCTAGTAAAGATAACATGCTAAACTTAAAAAAAAAAAAAAAAAGCTAAGAACCTGACTGCTAACATTGTTTGTTAAACCTTCCATGACAACAATCTGAAAGGCGAATGTGCAACTCCAGAGTGTTTGATTGCCTGCGGGATGTTATAGAAGATGCCAAAAAAAATATGCCCCCCAAAAGGTAGCTCATCCTCATTCTTCTCCCTCCTGCTCGGCAGGATGCATACAATTTTAATTTACGTCATCTTAACCAATTACGTCTTGCTCAGTTCCTCACAGAAATTTATCGCAAAATTTGCAAAGCTTTTGACCTGTATCATCTTATTAAACTTTTATGAAAAATCAATGGAGTTCAATCATGTGGTGGGGCTGTTCCTCACACAGATGTCAGTGGTAAATGGAAACATCTATTTATTCCAAAGTCTGCAGGAGAAACTGGGGAAAGTTCCATTCTGTTAACACTAGCATGCCAATGTCACAGAGAAAAGTCTTTTCTTTTGCTAAATGCTGCATTAAAATAAATATAACCCTGTGGAAAAAAAAAGAGTAAGGATGGCGGGGGTGAGGGGAAGAGTAAACTTTTAATCATCGGCCTTTTCAGATGCTATCTTTGGCTCTTCTCCAACTATAAATACACGCTAGTGATCTAGGACCTAGAAGGTGAACCATGCCAAAGCCAGCTGACCTATACTAGAAAAACAGATTGGCCCGGAGAGTCAAGCCAAGAAGGAAAAGAAATCACTCCAAGGCACGGAATTGCCAAGTTTGGTAGGGATGTAGAGCTCACACACGCATTCCTTACCTCCTAGATTCAGTAAGTTCCTAAGTTGGGGACATTCACAGCTTTGTGACTTTTTCTAATGCCAGGTTTCTACTCAGTCATCCTCTCAGATAAAGATATAATCGCTCCTCCCCCTCCCCACCAAAAGAGACCAGATCAGAGATTCTAGGGGGCTTTGGAAGAAGGAGATCGAGATGACAGCAAAAGAGAAATCCATCCTGAGGAAATTTTGATGAGGGAGACTGCTGTCAACTGGGGAAATCAGAGGCAACATTATTGAGGAAGTGGCTACTGGACCTTTAAGGAAAATAGAGATTTTGGCAGGTGGAGAGATGAAGGATTGTATTCTTGGAATGAGGAACAGTTTTCTTAAATACATAGAGGCAGAAAAGGGGGCAGGGTGACACCAAAAAATAACCAGGAATCCAGTTTGACTGAAAAAAGAATATAAAGGGAAATGAGTGGTAGGAAATAAGGCTCAAATGGCAGTCTGGAGACAGCATATTGTGAAGAATAAGAAACGATTGTAATAGAAATTTGACAAACTTTAACTGATGAAAAATCACATATGAGAGAAAGAATATATTCCTTGAAATGCACAGATCATCTCTTTTCAAACAATGGTGTTTACCTACTACTACTGCAACAAGCTTTTTTACTGCGGCTGCTAATAAGCAGGCATGTCAATGATTTGGGGATATCACTTGGGGAAGCAATTATCCCTTCTGTGATATATGCAACGAGTGGTCAACTAAAGTCTAAAGGAGAACCCTTGAATAATATTTAAATTGGATAATCATTGACCTGTGAATCGCTGAGAGTTGGCCAAAAGCAAAGGCAGTGGATCAAACCGAGATAATATGGCAAATAACCGCTGATTTTGAAGAAGAAAAGTCCATATTCTAATATTTTTAAAAGATCTAAAATAAAAAGTCTCTAACAACAACAAAAAAATATCATTCTATATTCATGAATCACTGTTTTCTCCATGACCAGTTTTCTATATTTACTCCTGTGCCCTAGTCTACAGCCAAGAGAGAATAACCATGCTCGATTTAACCATAAAATTAAACTAAGAAGATGAAATGTATTGCCCAAATGACGCTTTAATGGCAAACACAAATGCAAAAAAATAGTCCAAATAGTGACGGGCTATCAATAAATTAATTAACAGTCATTTATTAAATAGGTACCATACACCAGGCATCATGCCAGGGTGGG
>NW_025359068.1:0-2018 GCF_016433145.1 Gracilinanus agilis | reverse complement strand
GAAGGAGAAGAAGGAGAAGGAGAAGGAAAAGGAGGAGAAGGAGAGGGGGGAGGAAAGTAAGGGGAGGGAGGAGAGGGGGGAAGAAAGTAAGGGGAGGGAGGAGAAGGGAAAGGAGAGGAGTCATCCTTTCAAAACTTTTTGTATGCACACTCAATTCTAGCTCAGCAGCCATTCTAAAGATGTTTCATTCTCTCTCAATAAGCTGACAAAGAATATCTTAACCTGCTCTGCAGTGAGAAAGAAAGGAATATTCCCACTCCTTTTCAGAAGCTGTCTCACCAAGCCTTTATGTGGATATTGAACATGATGTAAGCCTTGGGACTTCATTATCCCAGTCCTTCCATGAGAAGATTTTAAGGCAAAATCTAACTTTGTAGCCATATCTTCTTTTTCTTCTATTCCAGCTGGTCAGCCTTCAGGTATCTTATGGACTATCTTGGCTCATCCCTCAGTATCTTCTGTCTCGGTTTCCTTGCAAATACTGCTACTTCAAAGAAAATCTTAAGTACTTTTTTTTTTACAAAATGGGGGAAAATAAGACTGACCTCTTGTGTTATGAATATTCACCCCATAATTTCTTGTTTTTAAGCATGAGTTGGGGGAAAGGTTATGGGATGGAGTGAGACAGTACTTTTGGTTTTTTTAAAATGGGGAACACATGTTCCTTTAAAACCCTGAATGGAAGAAGACAAGAACTTCTGAAAACCTCTCCACAGCTTTTCTGCCCCTTTAAATACTTTTATTTTTCTTCTCCTATAGTTTTAAAGCATTATTAAAACTAGCTGAATGCTTGGGATTTGGAGGGAAAAGAAAAGAAACAACTGAAACATTGATTTTCCTCTCCTGGATATCATGTTTGTTTTGACATGTGGGTGTGGTGGGCCTTTCTGGCTCAGCCTTACTGCCAATTCCACATTGGGTGCCTACGGGACACAGCACAGCCATGTCTGTGTTACTTGGACAAGGAGGATCGTTTTTCACTTTGCAGGTCATTCCCACACAGCTGTAGGACTCAGGTGTCATAGATCCAAGTCCCTTTGCCCTCTCATTAAGATCTTAAGCTACATACATATGTGGCACATAATAAAAGAAGGTTGGTTACAAATTTAATGTGGGTGTGATGGTGGGCTTTCAAGGGGCAGGCAGTTACAATGGACCATGGGGGAAAGTCCTAGGGTTTGAAATTAATGAAACTTTGGGCCATGAATTACTCTTTCCTCATTAAGGGTCCATTTCTGGAATGGTGACTGGATACCATCAAATTCTACCACCTCCTTGTTTCTTTGTAATTTCTTTCTCCTTTCAATTTTAATGGAAGGTCTTTCATTTGGATATTTCTGAACAAGGAGGCAGTGACCTGCTCACATTTCTTGGTATTCCATGTAGAGAAACACTATCTTCCGTCTCAAATTTTCTGTCATACTAGTACCAGAATTTTCCATAGAGTGGGAGAGCAGAAGTCACCACTCTGATTTCTATTTCTAACTTAGAATCACTCTGTCTCCTACAGCTCAGTTTGACCAGACAGGACATATAGTTACCATAGTGGTCCTCCAAAATAAGATCTTTTTGAAGGTGGTACTTCAAAGGTGGTACAAAATATAAGTACCCAAAGACACAAATGGATCATGTGATCTAATCAATCAAGAAGCTTCCTATAGCAATGCTGAAGCAACACTTCACTAATTTCTGCCAAGCTGTGCTATTTTTATCTGTGTCCTACCAAAAGTTTGTCATAGGAGACCTACAATTACATTTTGGCACCTTCCTTACTTTCTCTGTTCATCGTGAAGGGACTAGTGGAGTATCTATCAGCCTTCAATATTGCCATGTGAATAGTCCATTCAAGACTTCCTTCAAATCCAACATTCTGTAGTTCTGTAGAAGGATTTTTCTGGATCTTCTCACTTCTACTCCATTTCCTCTGAGAAGGCTTTCCATTTGCTCTGTGTGTGTGTATGTATGTATATGCCATTTACTATATATGTCTATATGTGCCATCTTTTATATATATATAT
>NW_025359067.1:0-3685 GCF_016433145.1 Gracilinanus agilis | reverse complement strand
GGAAGGAAGGAAGGAAGGAAGAAAGAAAGAAAGAAAGAAAGAAAGAAAGAAAGAAAGAAAGAGAGGGAGGGAAGGAGAAAGGAAGGAGAAGGAAAGAATGAAGGAAGAAAAAGAAATGACAAAGAGGGAGGAAGAGAGGAATGGAGGAAGGAAGGAAGGAATTGTACTATATTGGGGAACCTTGTTCAGTTTTTTATTGGACTGGATGACCTCTGAGATCTCTTCCAAATCTGATATGTCAGATTTGTAATGAAAAGTATCTTGTAATAAAAAACTCTCCCTTTGAGGTGTCATCATGTTGGTATGCTATTCCAGTATAACTCAAGCTCTGTCAGACCCTACCAGGCCAGAGAGACTTTAGCTATAGACATTTCAACTGTGTATGTATATATTGTCTGATGACCACTCAAGCTAAGTGCAGAAAAGCTTTTCACCAAAAACCTGGTATTCTGGGTTAGGTCTTACTCAGGACAATCATATGACTTTGGGCTTGGGATTAGAATACAATGAAAATAATCACAAAACAAATAAAACTCAATAAAGTTCAAATTATTCAATAATAAAAGATGTTTAAAAAGTACAGTCACTAATTCAAGGGAGCATCTCTCCCCTCTAACACATTTGCCACAGTGCCATTGGCTCCTCCATTTGGGAGAAAGATTGACACCTAAGGGAGTGGAAATTCCCTCCAGTTTGATGAGCCCTGACTCTTCAGTGGCTCTGCCTTTTTATACTTCAGGCAGTCAGGAAAATATGCCAGGGCCCCACACTCTAATTCTCATTCCAATCAAATCCCAAGGAAAGAGATTTCCTTGCCCTATGAAGAGAAACTCCATATATAAAGCAAAATGTCTTTTCTATCATAGCTGGGTACTCAGTGATGCTCTTTTGGTGATAGTGGTGTGTCTCATGAGCTGAACTATAGAGTATGGCATGTGAGGTCCGTGTCAGTGGAGAGAGAGCCCAGACAAAGGACAGAGTGGGTCTTTTCAGTTATTGAAATACGACACAGTATTGAATGGCTTTCTTGTAAAATAGTTATTTAATCCAATCCATAAAAGAATAAAAAAAAAAAGAAAAGACCTAAGGTGGGGGACAAAATACCAGGTGGGAGAATGTACCTTTAAAAGGACACCCTAAAGAATAACATCCCTGGGGTAACCTTGGCTTAGAAACATAGTTCTAAGATCTTGGAAGGATAAAATGTGGGAGGCACTTGAATGATTAATAGATCCTGGAAGTGAATGAAACAAGTGTGTGAGTCTTTCAAAGCCTTTTACGACTAGCCAGAATTGGGCATCAGATCCCAGCACACTACTCAGGAGAGCAACGTGTTCGATTCATGTGAAAAGAAATGAATGTTGAACTGCAAAGTATTCACTGAGAGGGAAAAAATACATTTTTTTTTGTCCCAGGAAGCAAATTGTACCTATTCATACCTTCAAATTGCTAGGTCTTTTGTTATCTACACAGAGGATGGAGGCACGAGGACCTTGATAGAGACCCACCATTAGACTCCTGAATATAATTCAGAACTGCACCATAGTCTACTGACTCTGGACAACTTAACAAAGAGCAAAATTTAGTAGGAAAGAGGGCTTTGGGGGAAAAGTTAGAGCTGTTGAGGCCAAGTTCAATATCTCACTCAATTCTATTAGGAATCTCAAGATCATGGATTTAGGGTAGAAATAGAACTTAGGAATCCTCAAGTCAAAATTTTTATTTTACAGACTGGGAAACTAAGGCACAGAGAGTCGAAGTAACTTGCTGAAGCAAAACCTAAACTCCCATCCAAATTATTCCTGACTTCAAGTTCAGCTCTCAGCCCACTAAACCATATTGCCCCATAGAATCTTAGTAAGATTAAATAATGAAAAAAGTCACTCTTAACTAGTCTACCAAATGAGCTAGGAAGTTAAGTACTCCAAGGAGTACTTTAAGTACTCCAAGGTACTTGGAGTAACCAATTCCAGATATCTCCAATGGTCTAAAGTCTAAACTCTGGCTCACTCCTTGGACAATGGCTGATGGTCATCTCACTGATTCTTGTACTAGAACCCTCCTCCCCTGACCTCAATCTCCTTGACCCAGCTGCTGTCAATGCTACTTCCTCGACTGTACAATCAAAGATTTTGACATAGAAAGAATCTTAGGAACCCTGAAAACCAACCATCTCATATGTTGGATGTGGAATCTGAGTCCAAAAGAATCAAAATGACTTACCCAGGGACATACCACTATTAAGAGTCTATGATAGGATTCAAGTCCCATTCACCCTGACTCAAGGCCAACCATTATACCATATGGCCACCAACAAAGGCTAGGGTTAGGTCTTACATAGAGTCACAAATTTTCAGAGGTGTCAGAGTGCTGAGCAGCTATTTAGTCTAAGTCTTGACTGAAAGGAATATGCTACTATAATGTGGCTGAAAAGTGTTCATCCAGGCTTGTCTTGAAGGCTCCCATTGAAGGAGGGACCCAGCAACTCTCCAGGCAACCGGTCCCACTTTTGGACAGCTTTAATTATAAGGAACTTTCTCCTAACATCAGACTTAAATTGGGTCCTTTGAGCTTCCGCCTATTGCTCCTGGTTTTGCCCACTGTGGACAAAGAGAACAAGTATAATCCCGCTTCAGCCTGATGCATGAGGTTATAAAAAGAAACCATTTCTAACTCACAATGGCTTTCACTTGTTATTTTATATGAATTATTCTATATGGAAGAGTGGCTGGCTTGGCACTGACATTACCTTACAAACCTCAGTGCCAAGAAAGAAGGGGCATTTTATTTCTTACCTGACTTGTTCAAAAATCAAAAAATTAAGCAAGTCTCACAATATTCTGGCCTGAGATTTCAAATCACCAGTCTGTAAAGCTGGGCTGCCCTTTGAGAATGGGGGAATGCAGTCATAAATATGTATTTTTATAGACACAGAGATTCTAAAACTGCTTTTATAGGATTACTTATAAAAGGATCCTCATGGATTAAAGGCGATGTTGGATTTCAGAGGCAGGAGATCTGAGGGAGGAAGAAAGTTATAGGGTGAATTCAGAGACACATAGGTTTGTCAGAGATGGAGAAGGGAAGGCCACGTGTCTGGACGCTGAAGATTTTGTAGACACAGACAAGAGATGGTGGATGCTTTGTGTGCCTAATTACTAATGATGAATAGCCAGCATGGCTGGAATACTAGAGAATAGTCCCTGTACTGTGAAAAAAGGAATCCATACTTTTCTCTAACCCTTTTACAATCTGGCTCCTTCCTATCACTCCCCTCCATCCACACTGGGATCCAGCCGATTTGCTGTTCCTCTTATGACACCATTTCCTGACTCTGTGCCCTTTTCCATAACTATTCCCCTTGCCTAAAATGCTCTCCCTCTTCCCTTCTGCTTCCCAGTCTTTTTAGCCTCTGTCAATACTCAGTAGAAATTGAACCTTTTTTTGTGTGAAAATGTTGATATATAAAATTTATTCATCTTAACTTTTAGTTAGTTGAAACTCAATAGTTCTTGTTTAAATATTATTGACCATTTCCTAAAATTATTTTAATAAATGAGAGAAATCAAACCTTTTCTAAAAGGCTATTCCTAATGTTTTCTGCTCTTCCTCCTTTCTCCTCAGCCCCAACAATGGATAGTTCATTCCCTATGAAATTTCCTTCCAGACATACTATGTATGTATA
>NW_025359066.1:0-6535 GCF_016433145.1 Gracilinanus agilis | reverse complement strand
CTTGCCCCCTCTAAGACTCTCTCTGTGTCACTTAGGAGACAGCTGGTATCCACAGAGTGGTTTCCTTTGTCCCTGGCTTCCTTTGTTCAATCTCTCCATATTTGTTCCTTCTTTTTGTCGTCTCTCTCTCCTCCCCTCTCGTCTCACCCCACTTATTCTTCTTTCCCCTCCTTTTCTATCCTTTTTTTTTATTCCATTTTCCATTTTTCAATGTTCCTTCCTTATTGTATTTCTCATCCTTTGTTCTCCCCGCCTTTGTGTCCAGGTTTCCATTTAGGATTCGAGGGGGCGTTCAAAAGGCTTTTCCACACACAACCTCACTGAGGGAGCCTGACCCAGAACTATCAAAAACAGATATGCGTCTGTGATGCCAAGATACCCAGCAAGACTTGCCCTTCTTATTTTTCCACTGGTTCAGCTAGCTAGTCAGTTGAGAGGTAGGCAAGAAGGGAGGGTGGATGAGTATATCCTTTTGTGCCCATAGCAATGCCCAACCCCTAGTAGAGGAATCTTGCTCCAGGGGTTTAATAAAGATTCTTCTAAGAGAAATCCTGTGAGATGAAAAGGTGGAGAATGGAACCCTGGAGCTGTGATTATCAGAGGCCAACATCGTTCAGTGGAAAGAAAGAACACTGGACTTAGACCTTGGTTCAGATTCCACCTCCGACTCTTACCACGTGTGACCTTGGGCAAGTCCCTTAACCTCCAGTTTTGTTTCCTAATCTGTAAAATGGAGTTGTTGGATCACATGGCTTCTGAAGTCCCTCCAAGCTCTGTATACCAATCACTCAACAAGCTTTTATTAAATGTTTTACTATATGCTCAGCACCGCATTAGGGAGGCACTGGAAACACAAAACCAAAATAAGTAATCCTTGCTCTCAAGAAACTTACATTCAAATTGATAAGAATACAAGTCATTCCCAAATTGACAAATGCTCAAAGTACATGAACAGATAGTTTTCAGATAAAGAAAGCAAAGCTATTTATAATCATATGAAAAAATGTTCTAAATCACTTTTGATTGGTGGAAATACAAATTAAAACAAGTTTGAGGTACCCTCTCATACCTATCAGAATGGCTAATAAGACAGGAAAGGGAACTGCTAAATGTTGGAGGGGATGTGGCATATTTGGGACACAGAAGCATTGTTGGTAGAGTTTTGATCTGATTTGACCATTCTGGAGAGCAATTTGGAACTACACCCAAAAGGCTATAAAACTGTGATCCAGTAATACCACTACTAGGTCTGTATCCTAAAGAGATTTTAAAAGTGGAAAAGAACCTATTGCACAAAAATATTTATAGTAGTTTCCTGTACAGTGAAAAGAATTGGAAAGTGAGGGGTTATCCATGAATTGGGGAACTGCCAGACAAATTGTGGTATATGATTGTGATGGAATGCTATTGTACTATAAGACGCTATAAGAAATGATGAACATGATGATTTCAGAAAAAACTGGAAAGACTTACATGAACTGATGCAGAGTGAAATAAGCAGAACCAGGAGAACATTGTACACAATAACATCAATATTGTATGGTGATCAATTGTGAAACTTAGATACTCTCAGCAATACAATGATCCAGGACAATTCTGAAGGACTTATGACAAAGAATGCTATCCACCTCCAGAGGAAAAACTGTTGGAGTCAGATGAAGATCAAAGCATACAATTTTTCACTATATGTTTGTTTTTATTTTTGAATTTTGATTTTCTATAAGTATTCTCTCACAACAATGATCAATATGGAAATATGTCTTGCAAGATCAAATATGTATAACCAAGTTCAAATTGCTCAGCATCTCAGAGAGCAGGAAGGGAAGAGAGGGAAACAATTTAGATCTTATAATTTCTGAAAACATGTTGAAAATCATTATTACATGGAATTGGGAAAATGAAATATTTTTTCAAAAAAGAAACTTGCATTTTCTTGGTGTGCATCCTCCTTTGTGTCCTCTCTTCTCTTCTTCCTCTCTTCTTTTACCCCTTCCTTATTAACTTTCCTTCTCCTTTCTCACCCTCTTCTCTTCTTCCCATCACCTTTTTGTTGTTTCTCTATCTTCCTCTTCCTCATCTCAGAACTAACAAATATTTTAATAAATTCTTTTTGATTACTTGAACAATCTTTTTTAATTACCTCCTTCTTCCTGTAGACTGTAAGCTTTGTAAAGGGCAAGGACTGTTGCAGTTTTATAGACATATCTCTGTCATTTAGCACATTTCTTGGCACACACAGTAGGTATTTAATAATTGTTAACTGAATTAAATTGAAGACCCATCAGCACCACATTACAAAAGCCCAAAGGCCACAGAGCAAAGGGCAAGAAGGATACCATATTTCTGGGGAGATGACTCCCCTATTACATCCCCCCAGAGAATCTATAAAGAAATGAGACCCAGAATGTTCATTCAAACTCTTAGAGAGTCTTCCATTCAATAGTTATGTGAGGGGGCAACTAGGTGACTCACTGGAGATGGGAGGTCCAGGATTCAAATCTGACCAAATGAGACACATCCTAATAGTGTGACCTTGAGCAAGTCATTCAACCCCCATTGCTCTTCTGCCTTGAAACCAATACTTAGTGTCAGTTCTAAGACAAGAGGTAAGAGTTAAAAAATATTCATATGAGTCACAGAAAAGATGAAAATGTGTTTTTGAAGCAGTGCATGGGAAAGATTAAACCTTGGAGAATAAGATTCTAGGAGGAGGTGAGAGAGACATGAGTATGACAAGGGGATTGTTTTTCCTGATGAGCTTTTGCCCCTGAATCAAGTTCCCGAGCTTTTTCATTCTGTTCTTTGGCTGAAGTGGTCTTTCAGATAACAAACAGGCCAAGCTGTTCTGTCTCCCTGAAAACTGGAACAAAGTTTGAAGAAGACTAAAAAATAGGCAGAGTGAAATTTGAATGAACGTGAACAGCAGGCTCCCATTAGCAGGAGCTCTTAGTCCAGAGGGAGACTATTCCTTGAAGTGAAGGAAAGCCTGTCTTCTATTGTGATCACCCCCTTCCTCTGGGGACCTTCATCTCTTTAGAAGAATCCTAACCATTAGTAAGTTGGGATTTACTTTAGGGAGTCTTGAATGAGTCTTTCCACTTCCAGTCTCTTCCTACTCCATCCAACCCATTCTCCAATAAGATGCCAAATGGATTTTCCTCAAGCACAGTTATGAAGATGTTAACACTGCCCTGTGCCCCCACTCCCACCCATTTAATAAACTTGAGTGGCTCTCTATTTTATCTAGGACCAAATTATAAACTCCTTTGTTCAGTATTCCAAGCCCTTCACGATCTGGCTCCTTCCTACCTTTCTAGTCTTCTTGAACCTTATTCTCCCAAACCTTCCTCACCTCAAGTATTCTGTTTTCAAGCAACACTGGCCTCTTTGCTACTTCTTAAACAAAATAATCCATCTCCCAGCTCCAGGCATTTCTGTTGATTGTCTCCCATGCTTAGAAATCTCTTTATCCTGGCCTCCCTGGTTTCCTTCAAGTTCCAACTAAATTCCTACCTTCATCAAGAAGCTTCTTCCATTTCCTACTTATAATTGTCATCCCTTTGTTCATTTTTATTCTTTTCATTTCTATTTATTTCATTCTATTTATTATTTTATCATATATATCTTGGGTTTTTCACTTGTTTGTTTTTTTAACATTACACAAGTATTTAAATATTATGTAAATGAATTACATATAATTTGGAAAATAAAATGTATTTTTAAAGACTTTTAAAACCTTTATCTTCTCTTAGAATCAAAACAAATATCACTTCCAAAGCATTAAAGTGGTAAAGGCTAGGCAATCTATCTAGGTTAAGTGACTTGCCCAAGGTCACACAGCTAGAAAGTGTCTATAAGATTTAAAATTAATATCCAATAATTCCAAGTACTATATTTATAAAGTTTATTAATAATCACCTGAAGTAGAAAGAAAATAAACTAAAAGAAACAGAAGTTCAAACCTAATTATCTAACGAAAAGTAAACCCATGTGAGTAAGTTCTCCAGCCAGCATCTGCCACTGTGATCAAGGGAAAGCGAGTGAGAGAGGCAGGGCTACACAAAACTTATATTCTCCCTGTGTTAGCATGTAACATGAGAAGGAACATGGAATGCTGGGAGAGAAAGTTCTGGGGAGTATATCCCAATTACACAGTCTGAGGCCACATTTGAACCCAGGACCCCTCCCCAGGACCCCCTGACTCCAGGTCCAGTATCCTAACCACTGAGCCACCTAGCTGCCCTTCTATTTGTTGTATGTAGTTGTTTGCATGCCATTTCTCCCATTAAATTGGGAGCTCCTTGAGAACAGAGACTGTTTTCTGTTATTGCTGCTGCTGCTGCTGTGGCTATTGTTGATGTTTCTGTCTAGTTTATTATGTCTTCACCCAGGATTTAAATAGAGGGAAATTTCCAACTATATCTCAGGTCTCCGTTTCCACTATCAATCAAGAAAACAAACATTTATAAAGTATTTCCCATGTGCCAGACCCTAAGCTAAGCACTGGAGATATCAAGCAAAAATAATCCTTCCCACCGCTGAGGAATGCAAATTCTAATGGGAGAAGCAGCATTTGTATCAATGGATTCACATAAGACATATACAGAGTAGAGGGAAAATAAGAGGGACGGCACTAGCAGCTGGGGATCAGGGAAGTCCTTAAGCAGAAGGTGGTGTCCAGCTGAGTTTTTGTGAAAACCAAAGGTTCTAAGAAGGGGAGGGGAAGATAAAGAGCATTCAAAGCAGGGAGCACAGCTGATGCAAATGCAGGGAGGTGGACAAATCAGTTACAGGATCTGGCAACTCAATAATGGTGTTGAGAAGAACATGATCATTGCGAACCTGGTTGACTTGAAGTAGGCTTACATGAAGGAACTATTGAGTTTATGGAAGGGAGAGATGTGTAAGCCTGGAAAAACAGGACAGAGCCAGGTACTGAAGAACTTTAAATGGCAAACTTAGGAGTTTGTATTAGATCCTAAGGGTAATAGGGAGCCTTGGAGTTTACCCAATGGGTGAAGGTAGAGGAAACTCAGAACTGGGCTTTAGGCAAATCAGTTTTGTAGCTATGTGAAGGAAGGATTGGAGTAAGGAGAGACACGGGGTAACAAGTCAAGACATCACTCCATAACATCATTAGTCCTCTTGGAAAATGAAGGAGAAACAACCACAACAACAATAGTCCAAGTAAGGAGTGATAAATTCACCCTTTACTAGGGTGAATATGTGAGTGGAAAGAAGAGCATATTTGAGAAGGATGTTGTGGCAAAAGAAATTACAAGGTGGATAAACTGAATGGATGGATGCATGGAGATGAGCAGTGGAGTCGAGAACACGAAGGCTATAAACCACGATGGTCCTGGTTCTCATGACAATAAGAGGGAAGTTTTAGAAGAAGAAAAAAATTGGAAGAAAGATGCTGAGTTCTATTTCGTAAGTGTTGAGTTTGAGATGTTTTTGGGATATCTAGTACAAAATGTTCAATGGGGGGCGGGGTGATCATATAGAACTGGAGCTCAGGAGATTAGGACTGTTTATATAGATCTGGAAATCATTTGCATAGAGTTGATCATTGAACCCATGGGAACAGATGAGATCACCAAGTGAGAGAATATGGAAAGAGAAGAGAGTCCAGGACAGAACCATAGAAGGAAAGATAATACAGCTAGGAAAAAACTAAGAGAGAACAGGGTCTTCTGTGGATGGGGGCAGGGGGAGGGGAGATCTCTTGAGCTTCAAAGGTTCTGGATGATTTTGGACTTTCCATCTTCCCAGCATTGTCCTAGAAATGTCCTTAGAATAGACAACAGTCATGTCTATACCAAGAACCACAGATAGATTGGACATTGCTCCAATGTTTTACAAGGAAACTAGCAAAGAAACAGCATGATACTGGAGGGCAACTTCTTAAGTACCTCACAGATGGAAGAAAAGAATTTCCAGCAACTAAAAGCGATGAACTACCCCTTTGTCATATGTGCTCTCTTAGCCTTGAGCCCACTTTTGCTGGGATTCTGTACGTACTAGTGGGAGAGAATGTCGCAGACTTTTTTTGGGGGGGGAAGTGTTTTGTTCCAAATATTCTTACTGTATTACCTTAGTAAATACCCCTTTCTCAAAAATTACTTAAAGCTGAAATATCAATAATATGGAAATAAGTCTTGATCAATGATACATGTAAAACCCAGTGGAATTGTTTATTGGTTATGGGAGGGGGGTGAGAGAAGGGGAGGGAAAGAACATGAATCAGATAACCATGGAAAATTTTTCTTCATTAATCAATAAAAAAGAAAAAGAAAAAAATACTTAAAGTTGGCCAAATGATTCTCATACCAGTTGTGGGGCTCAACCCTGGTAGCATTGGAGCAGACTTTCTTAACATGGGATCCACAAAGTTGCTTTAAGAATATTTTGAGAACAAGCCATCAAAGAACTCCCTAAGGAAAAATCGCCAGGGCCTGATGGATTCACAAGTGAATTCTATCAGACATTCAAAGAGCAACTAATCCCAATACTATACAAATTATTTGATATG
>NW_025359065.1:0-8985 GCF_016433145.1 Gracilinanus agilis | reverse complement strand
TTCATTAATTCATCTATCTATCTATCTATCTATCTATCTATCTATCTCTATCTATCTATCTATCTATCTATCTATCTATCTATCTATCTCTCTAACTTCCAAAAGACCATAAAACTGTACATACTCTTTGACCCAGCAATACTAATACTATGTCTGTATCCCAAAAGATCAAAGATGAGTGAAAAGGACCTTCTCATACAAAAATATTTATAACAGCTGTTTTTGTGGTGACAAAGTAGAAGAAACTAAAAAGATGTCTACCAATTGGGAAAATGCAGAACCAGTTGTAATATATGATTGATTTGTTTTGACCCACCTAGATCTTTCACCTTCCTGAATATTATCTTTCATGCCTTCCAATCCTTTAATTTGGAAGTGGTTAAGTCCTGTGTGATCCTGATTGTAGCTCCATGGTATTTGAATTGTTTCTTTCTGGCTGTTTGTAGTATTTTCTCCATGACTTGAGTGCTCTTGAATTTTGCTATTATATTCCTGCAAGTTGTCATTTGAGGATTTCTTTCTGGAGGTAGTCTGTAAATTCTTTCAATTTCTATTGGATTTTCTTGTTCAAGAATATCTGGGCAGTTTTCTTTCATAATTTTTTTCTATTCTTATTTCCAAGCTTTTTTTTTCTCTCTTGGCTTTCTGGTAGTCTAATAATTTTTATATTGTCTCTCATGTATCTATTTTTGAAGTCAGTTTTTTTCAATAATATATTTCATGTTTTCTTCTATTTTTCATTCTTTTCATTTCGTTTTATTGTTTCTTGATGTCTCATTAAATCACTAACTTCTAGTTGCTCAGTTCTAATTTTTAAGGCCTGACTTTCCTCCATCAACTTTGAGCCTCCTTTTAAATTTCTTCTTGCATTGTTTTTATTTCTTTTCCCCATTTTTCTTCTGCTTGCCTTAATTGGTTTTTGAATTTGTTTTTGAGTTCTACCAGAATCTGTGTCCAATCCATATTTTTCTCTTGGACTTTGCATGTGTTTACCTTGCTTTTACTGTCCCCTTCTGTGTCTATACCTTGCTCTTTGTCTCCATAAAAAATCTCTATATCTATGTGCTTTTTTGTTGTATGCTCATTTTTCAAACCTTTTTAATAGGTAGATTCTAATCTCTTTGCAGATTCTATTCTCTTAAACTTCAGGACTTCCTTGATACTACTCTTAGATTTATTTCTGATTTTCTGCCAGTTTCAGTTCTTTCAAGATGATATGATGACCTGGGAGCTCTGAAAGCCACATCCCACTGATGATTCAATTAACATTTGAGAATACTGATAGCTGAAATTCTAGCCTCAGAGTTGAATGAAGTTATTTTGTCTCACTGAGGGCTTGATCTGGTCAGGTACACAATAGATTGTCCTGTCCTGGAGGTTTTGCCAAAAGGATCAGCCCTCTCCTCCATCTACCAACTAACCCAAACTGAAATCTATATCTCTGCGACAGGCCCAAACTGGGAATCCTGGCTTTACTCTGAGCCCACACAGATCAAGCTGCTTCAGCACAGACTTTCCAGGGCTGGAATTCTGGATTTCACTGGATATTTGTTTGGAATGTCAAGGGGTGTGCATTGGCTTAGAACTCCATTTGCCCAGGCAGGATCTCAGGGTCTGGATGCTGACTTGAGCTCAGGTTCAGAACCCAGCACAGCAGATTTAGGTTGGAGGGGTGTGGCTTGTTCTTGGCTTGATCTTCACTCCTTGCTGTAGCCTCCTACTATCTGAACTCCCCTCTCTTCCCAGTGTCCCAGATGTTCTCTGCCTACTTTTTAATTTTTTCTCTTCTTAAAAGTTGTTTCACTCTGTCTCCTTGTTGGTTCTTTCATTCCTGTATTTATTTTGTGGCATTATTTTAAAATTCGTAGAAGGGGATTTTCATGGTAGTTTCAAGCTTCCTTGCTTCTACTCCACCATCTTGGCTCTGGAAGAGGAACTACTATAATATATGATTAAAATGGAATATCATTTTGCCATTAGAAATGATGAACAGGACAATCACAAAACCTGGAAAGATTTATAGGAAGTGATACAAAATGATGTGCAGGAAACCAGAAGAACAAAGTAACAGTAATAATGAAAATCAATCAATTGGGAATGACAATTATTATTAGTAATGGCAGGCTTCAACACAAATCCAAGGGATTCATGACAAAAAAGGCTACCCACCACTCTAAAAGAAATAGATGGAACCTTAATATAGATTAAAGTATACCATTTTTTACTTCCTTCTTGAATTTTTTCTTGTATAAGCAATATACATCTTCTTTCACAACATGAGGAACATGGAATTATGTCTTGAATGTTAGCACTTGTATAATCTATATCTTATCACCAGCTGTATTGGGGATAGAGGAGCACTAGGAGGGTGAGAACATGGATTGAAAAATATCAGAAAATTTTTATTAAAAATTTTATCTAAATGAAATTGGGAAAATAAAAATAAAGAGAAGACCTTGATTTCTACAAATCATTCTATTAAAAGAAAAATTCTATTTAACAAAAACAGCTATATGATTTTTTACTCACAAAAAATGAATGAACATATATAGAGTATTTCTTCAAGTGGTAAGGAGGAGTTAAAATTCTAAAATATTAGGAGTTTTTAAAATTTTATTAAAATATATATTTTTATAAGTTCACATACCCTCATTTAATAATATAGTAAAAAGAAGCTCTTTTTGACCAAACTCAAAGCAATAACTTATCAACTTTAAAAGCCAAACCATGGAATTCATTTATCAGAGATGGATGTTGTATTTTTTCAAATGCTTTTTCAGTATCTATTGAGATAATTATTTGATTTTTGTTGGATTGCTTGTTGATATGGTCAATTATGTGGATGGTTTTCCTAATGTTGAATCATCCTTGCATTCCTGGTATAAATCCTACATGATCATAATAAATAATCCTTGTGATCACTTGCTGGAGTCTTTTTGCTGGTATTCTGTTTAAGACTTTTGCATCTATGTTCATTCAGGAGATTGTTCTGTAGTTTTCTTTCTCTGTTTTTGATCTACCTGGCTTTGGTAACAGTACCATATTTGTATCATGAAAGAGGTTTAGTAGAACTCCTTCTTTGCTTATTAGGTCAAATAGTTTGAATAGCATTAGAATTAGTTGTTCTTTGAAGGTTTGATAAAATTCACTTGTGAATCCATCTGGTCCTGGGGATTTTTTCTTAGGGAATTCTTTGATTAATTGTTCAATTTCTTTTTCTGATATGGGATTATTTAAGTATTCTATTTCTTCCACTGTTAATCTGGGCAACTTATATTTTTGGATATAATTATCCATATCACCTAGATTGCTATATTTATTGCCATATAATTGGGCAAAAAAAATTTTAATGATTACCTTGATTTCCTCTTCTTTTGAGGTGAGGTCTCCCTTTTCATCTTTGATACTGATAACTTGATTTTCTTCTTTCCTTTTTTAATTAGACTGACAAGTACTTTTTCTATTTTATTTGTTTTTTCAAAGCACCAGCTTCTAGTCTTATTTATTAATTCAATAGTTATTTTACTTTCAATTTTATTAATTTCTCCTTCAATTTTTATAACCTCTAATTTAGTTTTTAACTGGGGATTTTTAATTTGTTCCCTTTCTAGTTTTTTATTTGCATGCACAGTTCATTGATTTTTGCCCTCCCTAATTTGTTAATATATGCACTCAAGGATTTCTATGATTTGTCCTTTAACTAACTGATTTTAGAGAATCATATTATTTAATTTCAAATTATTTTTGATTTCCCTGTCCATATGCCCTTAATAATAATTATTTTTATTGCATTATGATCTGAAAAGATTACATTTATCATTTCTGCTCCTTTGCATTTGTTTTCCATGTTTCTATGCATTTCCACTGATTTTAACATGTGTGGTCATTCAAGACTTATTTACATATTATTTATAGTTACATTGGTGTGGTCTTTTCAGGTTTACATCCCCAGTCATGTTCTCATCAACCCTAATGTTCAAGCAGTTCTTTTTCTTCTGTGTTTTCACTCCTGTAGTTCTTCCTCTGAATGTGGGTAGCCTTCTTTTCCATAAATCCCTCAGAATTGTCTTAGGTCATTGCATTGCTGCTAGTACAGAAGTCCATTACATTTGATTTAACCACAGTGTATCAGTCTCTGTGTGCAATGTTCTTCTGGCTTTGCTCATTTCACTCTGCATCAATTCCTGGAGGTCTTTTCAGCTCACATGGAATTCCTCCAGTTTATTATTCCTTTGAGCACAATAATATTCCATCACCAATATATACCACAATTTGTTCAGCCATTCCCCAATTGAAAGGCATACCCTTGCTTTCTAGTTTTTTGCCACCACAAAGAGCACAGCTATAAATATTTTTGTTCACGTCTGTTTATCTATGATCTCAAAATTTTGGTATCCTCTTCTTGCTCTACCCCTTCTTCTTAGACTGTTTCCTTTTAAACCATTGGTTCATTTTAAATTAGTCCCCCTTATCCCCTCCCTTAGTTTACTCCCTTTCCACACCCTCCCTTTTTGTTCCCCTCTTTTTATTTTTTAAGGCCTAATGAATTCACTACCCCCTCTCTTCTTCTCCCTTTTTTGACCTCTCCACTCCCCTGCTACCTTTGGTTCATCCCTTCTGACTTTCTCTGTAAGGTTAGATAGAGTTCTATATCCCGAAGGATATAGCAACTCTTCCCTTTCAGGATTAATTCCTCTGAGAGTAGGGTTTAAATATTGCCTATTAATGCTCTTTTTCTCTCCTTCTTATAATAAGATTCATTCCCTCCCCTTCCCATGCCCTGATTTTATGGTAGAGAATATCTTATTTTTCTTATTCATTCAAGCTTCTCTTGGTGCCATCTTCTATTTCCTCCCCTGTTTTGTCCCATATCATCTTAGACCATTTAGTACTCTAACCTCTCCTTATGAATAATTCTTCTAATTACTATAATAGTGAATAGGTTTTGAAAATTACACATAACCTTTCTCCATATAGGATTGTGAAAATTTGTTCTTATTGAAGCCCTTAAAGAAGCAAATTTAAAAATAAGAGTTTTCTTTCTTTTCCCTCTGTTTCTTATTTACCTTTTCATGTTTCCTTGGGTTTTGTGGTTGGATGTCAAAATTTCCATTTATTCCTGGTCTTTTCTTTGCAGATACTTGGAAATCTTCTATGTTGTTTAATGTTCATACTTTCCCCTGGAAGTATATAGTCACTTTTGATGGGTAGGTTATCCTTGGTTGTAGACCCAGTTCTCTTGCCTTTCTGAATATCATGTTCCAAGCCTTGCAGTCTTTTAGTGTAGAGGCTGCCAGATTCTGTGTTTTCTTGGTTGGCGGGTGCTCTTTGATATCTGAATTGTCTCTTTATGGTGTCTTGTAATATTTTTTTCTTTTGCTTGGAAGCTCTTGAATTTGGCTATTATATTCCTGGGGGTTGTCTTTTGAGGTTTAGTGTAGAGGGTGATCTATGGATCATTTCAATGTCTATTTTTCCCTCTTGTTGTAGACAATCAGGACAGTTTTCTTGGATAACTTCTTGTAGTATGGTGTCCAAATTTCTACTAATTTCTGATTTTTCAGGAAGAATGATTCTCAGATTTTCTCTCCTGGACCTGTTTTCTTAATCTGTCAATTTCTCATTGAGATATTTCATGTTTCCTTCTATTTTACTGGTCTTTTGACTTTGCTTTATTAGTTCTTGCTGTCTTGAGAGATCATTGGCTCCTAGTCCCCCAATTCTGGTCTTTAGAAACTGGTTTTCTGCTATAATCTTTTGATTTTCCTTTTCTATTTGGTCTATCCTGTTTTCCAGCTGTTTAATTTTGGTATCCAATTTGATTATTAATTCTTTTGATTTGTGGGCATCTTTCTCCAATTGGGAGTTCCTATCTTTTAAATGTTAATTTCCTTTTTAGCTATTTCCCATTTTTTTGCCAAATATCTTCCATCTTTCTCATGATCTCAGATTTAAACTCTTCAAAAGCTTGTGACCAATTTTCATTTTTGGCTGGAAGGTTTGGATGTGATTATTTGTTTGTCTGCCACTGCTGTCTGCTCTGTTGTCTAGATTTTTTCTGTGTAAAAGTTATTGAGTGTTAAAGCTTTCTTTTTGTTCTTTCTCTTGGGTAGTTCCTGGGCATTGCTTGCCATTATTATTATGCTGTTTTTCTTTCTCAGTCAGAAGCCTGGTGAGGCAGGCAGGCTCTCTGTCTATTGAGCTGTGGAGCAGTTTTTGCTTGAGTCACAGTGCAGTGCTGCCCCTCTCAGCTTTATCCTCATGCCCAAGGTCTGAGCTCTTTAGGCTCCTGGGGTCTGAAGTCTAGCTGTTCTCAGGGTCAAGCCTCCTGGTTGTCCCCTTGCTTGTACCTCTTCCAGAGGCTCCTTTAAGAGTCTCAGGGCACTGCTTCCACAGTCAGGCACCCCTCCACACTAGGTCCCCACCCAAGGTCTGAGCTCAAGGTCTGTGTTCAAAGTCTGCATTCTTTAGCCTCTTTGGGTCTTAAGTCTTGCTGCTCTCAGGAGCCAGCCCTTGGTGGACCTAGGCAGCTGCCACGAATTTAGTGAATGCCCCGTGCTTGCTCTAACTCTTGTGTGTTAGCTTTGGCACTGTATGTGGTGTGTGTGTGTGTATTGGGGATTGATCAGCTCGTGTTTTAGTGAGAGCTATTTCACCTTCTTATAGTGTGGAAATGCCCAAATCCCATGTGCCTTCAATGCTGAACCCTATTGTTGGGTCCCTTTGTTCATCTGTACTTGGTTTTTCTGTCCTTTTGAGGTGTCATGTGTAGGTGGGTTAGGAGAGATTAAGCTGCTTCACCTCTGCAGCCATCTTAACCCGGGAGTCCTGACCTATTTTTCTCATCTTCTGAAGACTCTTGGTCATGTATTCCAGAAAATACTTCATAGCAAGTTCACTTCTTTTGTGAGAAGTCCTCCCTTAAATTTCTAGTCATTGTCTGGAAAGTAGAGGCTTACATTTACTAATTACTGATTACTCTTACTAGGTTACCATCACATGTTAACAATTATGTATTTCCATCATAATACATTTTACTTAACATTTCAGCATGGTAGCACAGTTGAGTAGATATGTCTCAAGTCTTCATTTTGCCACTCAGTACCTCCAAGCAAATTTCTAATGTGTTCTTGCAGAAGAGTTGCCAAAAACATAAGATGAAGGATTTCCTAAAACTGGAGTTTCTTATACATTTTAATGCAAAACTCTGAACAAAGAACTCAATCAAAAACACCATGTATTAAGCTCTGCCTATGTTCTAGAAACTATGCAAAACTTGGGGACAACAAGAAAGATAAAAACAGCTCCTAACTTCAAGGAGATTTTATGTTATTAGAGGGAACAAATGAAGATACAAAACTACTTAAAAGAAAGTCTACAGTACAAACAGAAGGTATTTGGGAAATGAAGTATAATATTCAAGGAATTAAAAGAAATCTAGGGTTCATGGAGAGGAGTATTAGGAAAGGAAAAGACAAATGATAAGAAGGATTCAGGTTGACTGGGGACCGTGGATTTCATTTAGGAGGCTGGGCAATGTTCTAGGAATTTATATTATCCACAACATAGCATCCTCAGAATGAAACATCTAAAGTGACTCATCATGTAGGTAGGTTATCATTCTTCCTCTTCAATAATGGAAAATACACTTGTTGGGCAAGCATTACCCTTTTTAATTCATTTGGTATGGGAGGGAAGAAGTTATCTCAATTATTTTGTCTTTTGAGAAAACTTTGATTTTAATAGAAATGGAAAACAAGCTCTTGGAGAAGAGCTTTCATGATTATTCTAGTTAATAATATTCAGACAAACAAACAGTGGGATCTGTACTCTACATCTTTCAGTCAATTGCCAACTATAGAATATCACTTACACAAGCCTAAATATTCCTTTCTCATATATTCATTAATGATGCTTATAACATATGTGCAAATTACTCTTGTGGAGATTTCATAAAAATGTGAAAATAGTTGCAAGGATCACATATTTTCTCTACCATTCTTTTTGCCATTAATAAAAGAAGTATGTGCTTTCCCCCTAAATTGTCTGTTGAGCTTCCTTCTTTAAGGTATTTTGAGAATTAATTACTTAAAGGTCTAAATATTGCACAATTTCCAACATATATCATCTTGCTAGGTCTATTTTTTTGATGTCATTTCCATTTTTTTTAATATATCATTCCAGGATTAAGACATTCATTGTAGTCAGTCTACTACAAGTAATAGAATAGTTGGTCACATTCTTTACAAGTCTTTTTTATTTTGTCTTTCTTTGTTGACCATCCAGTTTTATCCTTTTATATACTTAGAATGATCTACCTTAATTGGGACCCTTCCAAAGATTTCTGTAGACCAACCCCCATACCAAAAACATTTTTTTATGGAATATTCCTCTTTGATAACATTTTTATATGATTTTAATTTGTAAACCTATTTGGCTATTGGTCATAAGATTTCATTTCTTGATAAAGGGAACAAGTGTTTGCTAGAAGAGGAAGGTGCTAGACAATTGTGGTCTTGTCATTGTGCCAATTTTTTTTCACAGTTTAAACATTCTTAGGGAATAGTGTTAGTCTGTGCCTTCTCTTTTATCCATTTTCAATTTTTCAGCCATCAATAGTTCATTTAAGTAGATCAGTTTAGGATTGTTTTAACTTCACATCATATTTTCTTTTCATTTTTCCTCTTTCTTCTAATTGAATATTGATTTTTATTTTTGCTCTAATAAGTTGATGATTAGATTGTCTGTAGACAGGTAATTCAGAAGTGACTCTTAAATCAGTAAAAATCATTTTCCATCTGTTAAGATATAATCATTTTTGTTAATGATGCTAAAAGCTATTTAACATCTTTCACTGATTACTATTGAGTCCCATGTTCCAATATATTGTTCCCCATCTTCCCCTAGAGACACCTTTGAACTAAAGTCATAAAGTATTAAATTATAGTTTATTTAATTTAGAGGTGTTTATCATGACTTTCTCTA
>NW_025359064.1:0-1561 GCF_016433145.1 Gracilinanus agilis | reverse complement strand
AGAGAGAGAGAGAGAGAGAGAGAGAGAGAGAGAGGGGTGGGGGGGAGAGAGAGAGAGAGAGAGAAGGAACATGTGTAAGTCTTCTGAGAGCTCTGCTAACCCTATTCTTTCCTTAGGAACTAAATGATTTCCAATTAACACATTAGTTTTGTTCTCGAGGTGAAGCACATTTACTCCTCAATACTGAGAGATGACCAATAATGTAGTTGTTTTATCCTTGAGTCAATTTATATTCACTTCTCAAGACAGGGCTAAAAGGGAAGGACTGGAGTTCAGATCCATTTTCTCTCCCAAGAGGGAGGCATGGACCATTCAGGGCTGTCACAACCTCCAGGAGGAATTGGGGTGATGGGGAAGGCAGGGGTGCCGGTTCGGGTTACCTTGTAGGGCAGCGGCATCAGCTGCTTCTAGGTCCTGGTAGATGTGGCGCACCATGCCCGCCGTTTCTTCGTTGCTCTGGGTGTTAATGTCCCACAGAACCAGCAGAGCCCGGCGCCTGGCGAACTCGAGGGCGAAGAGGCGGCCCAGGCCGCTGCCGGCCCCGGTGATCAAGCACACCTGTCCCGCCACGCTTTTCTCTTTGGGCCGCACTAGCCATTTGGCCGCGGCCAGCACGAAAGCCCAAAGCACTTTGAAAGTGACCACGAAGAACTCCACCACGATATTCATCGCGATGTCCAGGCCAGTTCAGTGACCGCGACAGAGACGACAGCAGCAGCAGCAGCAGCAGCACCCGCACGGACGCACCCTGGGCTTTTTGCTTCCCAGCAGCTGAGCGGCTGCGGGACCCTCCTGGCTCCTTGCCCTGAGTGCCGCCCTCCTCAAAGCCCGAGGAGCTCCGGGGGAGGAGGGAAGGAAGGACCGGAGGAAAGACTTCACACCTAATTCCCCCCTCCCCCCAAGTTGCCTCCTTTACTTTCGGGGGGACTAGAGCGCAGCTGCTGCTCCTGAGGCTGCCGCACGCCCTTGGTTGTGCCACCCCCTTTGCCCACTTAGGCGCTGTTGCCCCCCAGGGCGGTACAGTTGTCCCTGGGCCGCCTTCTGCTGGCTAGACGCTCCTTCTGGGAGCGCTTGGCCCGGCTCCGGTCACTGCCTGGGCGCCGAGTCCAGCTGCGGTGACAGCCACACGTTAAGCTGCCCTCATGCTTCCAGCTGCTGCTGTGGCCGCTGCTGCTGCTGTGACGACGGCGGCCGCACAGCCCTGGTCCCAGAAGAGCAGTGCAGAGCCGGGACCCGCAGGCCGTCCGGAGGAGGAGTTGTCAACTTAACCCAAGTTTAAAAAGCAGGGTGTGGAAGAGGTACCGGAAAGTGGCCAGTCCTTCCCCGGAGGCAGGAGCAGCCCAACGGCTTGAAGCACCCCCAGTACCTGCCAGGCCCCCCAGAGGTCTCGTGTCGCCCACCCCCTCGCTCCTCTCTCAGCGCCGCGGCTGTCACTCGGGCACAGAGAGTCTGGAGCAAAGCGCAGCTTGCAACTCACAGGCTTGCCCGCGCGCACTGAGCGGGATCCACGCTCTGCGCTATATAAACCGGGACGGGGAAAAGCCGGCGGCAGCAGAAGCAG
>NW_025359063.1:0-4085 GCF_016433145.1 Gracilinanus agilis | reverse complement strand
ACCAAATTTATACTATTCTAAATAAACCTAACCACTCTAGCTCTTAATTTTGCCTTTAAGTTATACAGATAACTAAGGTTAGCTGATTGAGTCTCCACAAGAATCAAGTTAGGACTCTGAGCTTTAACAGACTCAGAGTCCAAACCAAAGATGAGGTTTTCTTTGGTCTTTTTAGAGTTTAACCAATCTATACTTAGTAACAGATAAATGAATAGTGTTTCCCAAGTTGGAAAAGAAAACACTCCTTCAAGTTTTTCACTCAGACAAAGATAGAGAGAGGCAAAGATGTTACCTTCTCTAGCCCTGAGAGAGAAAGGAACCTGTGTGTGGTTCTGTTGACTGCCAGAAGCCAACTGTTAGAATGCCACAACCAGAGAGTGTAACTGTCATAGAATAATGGTTATAACTGACAACAGTTGAAATTAACACTCCCTCAGCTCTATTTGAAATTCCAAATCTTCCTGAAGCCAGCTTCTCTACTTCTTATCTTTAAACTAATAAAACAATGCTTATTTTCTAATATCATCCTTATACTTCTCTAGGCCTGGCTCTCAATCCACTGAACCACCTGGATGTCCTCAGAATAATTGTGAATATCAGGGAGGGTTTGGAAGCTTTTGGAAAGTAGGGGCAACTTATGATGAAGAAATAAATTTTTTTTCTTCTACATTTTGGACACAACTAACGAGAAATTTGTTTTGTTACTCTTTGTAAATATGTATTAAGTGATTTGTTTCTGTTTCTGTTTTTTTTTTCAGTTTGTTCAATGGGGGAGGGTAGTCAGAGGGACAGATTAATTAAAAAATTATTGTTATTTAAAAACACAATTTCAGAAAGAGGCAGAGAAAAAAAAGATATGAAGGGAGAGATATGAACTAATTCTTTTTTACTCTGGCCGAATTATAATGAAGAGCTTGACAAATAAGTATATCCTACTCAGTCCTCTGTTATTCCTTTTACTTGCACACATTTAACTGGCCTTAGGTGCTTCTATGGTAATTTAAAAGAAGGATTCTTAAACTAGAGTCCATGAACTTTTAAAATTAATATTTTGATGACTGTGTTTCACTATAAATGGTTTCCTTTGCAATCTAATTTGTTTTATTTTATGCATTTAAAAGATGACTCTGAGAAAGAAACCATAGGCTTTATCAGACTGCCAGAGGGGGTCATGACAAAAAAAATATCAAGAGCTCCTGTTTTAGAAGATCCTCCTACTCTGTTTCAGGTAAATGATCAGTTTCTCATCTCTTCCTTCCCATGTCAGACCTTTTCTTCCCACCTTCTTTTTCTACTTGACTCAGGATCATTAAGTCTCAGAGTGGAAAGGAAGCCTAGGAAGACAGTTAATCTAAACTAGAGCTTGAGAAGCATCCCATCCACAGGATCCCCAAGTTATCAACCAGCTTTTTACTTGAAGATCATTAGTGAGAGAAAACCCACACTCTCTCATGAGAACCCATTCTATTTGCATATATCTCTAATTGTTAAGAGATTCTTTCTTGCTTCACTGCATCTTCCACACATTCTTCCTAGGTTGGCTCTCAGGGACCAAATGATCAAATTGAATCCCTCCTACCTGGGATAGCCCTCAAATACTTAAATTTATAATTACTTAACCTCTCTGGGTTATCTATGAAATGAGGAGAAGTTTGAACTATATAGCTTCCTGGTTCCCTTTCAGGTCTAAATCAAGGAGTCATGTCCCCTTTTTAAGTCTTCTCAGGCTAATCATCCTTTCCTATTTCCTTTAACAGATCATTATATGGCATGAACTCAAACCCCTTTGTCATAGATTTTAAGTTGGAAAGGTCTTAAGAGGTGTTTTAATCCAACTGCCTCATTTTAACAGAGGAGGAAACCCAAAAGAACTTTCATGAATTGACCATGGTTATATAACCAGCAATTGTTAGAGGTGGGATCTGAACTCAGTTCCTATGATTCCCAGTTCAGCACTCTTTTTACTGTACCATATTGCCTTTCCTCTTTGTTTTTTGATGTTTTATATCTTATCAACATCTTTCCCAAACTCTGACTTGCAGATATGTTTATAGACTCAAGCCTTGAAATGTAGCTAACACGTCTGTACCACTTTGCTTTTCTGAATCCTGGGGCTCAGGAAGAGGACCTATGTTTCAATCCACGTTGCCCCCTGAGAAATGTACTAATCACTTCTTATCCTTCCTAGACTTTGCACTTGACAGTTTTACAATTTCATCCTGTTCTCAGAAGATCATTTAAAAGAAAAGGACTTCTATTTTTTTCTTGGTTTTCTTTGTCGGACAATGTGTCCTAACATCTTGCTCTCCATCAGGTCATCACTATGACAACCTATGATGAAAGGAGTCCTTTGTTGCCTCTATTTGGTCCCTGAGGATGTAAATTCTCCTGAACTGGGATGAAGGGAATGGAGAGAGATGGTGCCCACTACTTTTAGCCAGGAGACTATGAAGTCAAGCTGTCCTTATGTGTTAGCAAACCAAGGAGACTCTTCATATTTGAGAGGTCCTGGGCTATTGTGCTTGTCAATCACTCAAGAATTTGCCAATTGCTGTTAAAGTGTTCCAAGGATTTGAAACAAATAAACAAACCCCAAACTCATTTACATTTAAGAATTTAAAAAAATAACCTTTTAATCCCTCTCACCACTTGATTACTTCTTGGTGTGGAATCTGAAAAATTCCAAGATGGAAGACCCATTGATAGAATGGAAGATGTGAAAATGAATGTGTTTTTTTTTCTTCCTAGACATACTGAGTTGAGAACAGTAATTTTAGTAAAATGTTTTGTTTTGCTTTGTTAGGATCTGCTGTTCTTTTGTTGGCATTGGGGGTCTAAGACAGAGCAGACTTTGTCTTTTGATTAGATAGATAGATCATTTATTAAGCACTTACTTATATGTGCTAGACACCTCTAAGAGTAGTGATACAAATAAATGAAGTAAGACTGTCCCTGCCCCTAAAAAGTATATATGCATTATAATGAAGGTGAAGGGGTGGGAAAGGGGGAGGTGACACATAAAAGGTAGCAGGAAAAATGTTAAGAGGAATAGGCATGTTGTTTAAATAGCTGGGGAGTGATATAAAGTCTCTGTTCTGGGCAAGGTAAAGTGACAACTCACTTGTCAGAGTTTAGTATCCTAGGGATAGAGTACAAGGTTCAGATTGGAAGCAGGGAGAAAGTGGAGATATTTAATGATTGGAGTGGAGGCAGCCTGGGGTAAAGATGTCCAGGAAGTGGTTAGTTTTGCATTTAAAAAAAAAGTAAAAGGAAAGACAAGCAAGTCATAAGCATTAGACCTGGCTGCCAATTTAATACTGAAATATGTTTAGTCTGAAATAGTTTCATTTTTGCCAAGAAAGGCAAATATGTGCCCTCTCTCTGCTACCACTTTAAGAAGTTTAATAAATAAAATAGCAGCTGTTTATGTAACTCATTTAGTAATTACTTGGTCTTAACAGTCAATAAAACCAGATGGAATTAGTTTCCTTCCTGCTTTTAAAAATAAATGTTCATTTATTCCATAGCTTTTAAAAATATAAATGATCAAATATCGGTCTTCATATGATGGCTTTTCCCCCCCTCTTTTGCCACAAGGACTTATGGAATCATGTACTAAAACTTGGAGGGTTGAACCATCTGTATCAGTGGGGTGAGTATCTATATCAATGACAAGATCTTTTGAAATACTGGGGTAATTATAAAGATAGGATAAATATTTCAATCTATTAATAGCACAACAGCTGCAACCATGAGTTCCTTCAAAACTCAGTGGTACAGGGTAATAGATACCTGATCCCCCCATAGTCAATGAACTTGAGGCTTTTTAACTTGGTAATAATTAAAATGCAGATATGATGAACAGAGAATTTCTCTAACATGATAATAATGTCCATGGAGACATGGCAGGTTGAGAGGAAGGAAACAGAAAAAGCATCTTTTCTCCATACTTCCTTCTGTTCAGTAGAGAGATGGCAGACTATAGGGACAGAACATTGTATTCATTGTCATATGTGGCTGAATGTTTGTTTCACTTAGCCATCTTTTCCTCTCCTCTCCTCTCCTCTCCTCTCCTCTCCTCCCCT
>NW_025359062.1:0-5550 GCF_016433145.1 Gracilinanus agilis | reverse complement strand
ATATTATATTATATTATATTATATTATATATAGATGATATAATTTTTGAAGAATAAGAAGCTAAGTATAGAATAAAACTCTGGTCTAGATATTAGGAGATCTGGCTTTGTGTCTTAGCTCTTCCACTAAGTATTTAAATGATCTTAGGCAAGCAATTTAACTTCACTGGGACTCAGTTTTTTTTAATTTGTAAAATGTAAATTTTTATAAAAATATTAGAGAGTTGGATAAGATGACTTCCAACGTCCCCTCCAAGTTTAACACTATAAATCTAGTTGAAAAACTTCATTTTACAGTGATGTAATGTGACAGCCCAGTGAGGTGATAAATACAGATTTGACCATGGAGGTTTTTTCCTTTGGTTTTATAGTTAATTAAAGGCTTTGCCCAGACAAGACCCCATCTAGAAATCCCAGTTGATAGCTATTTCTGCAGCTGATTCTTAATTGTGAGGGATGTCAATAGACCTCTAAAATTATTCATACACAAAATGGAATCTGCAATACAATACACCTGTATGTAGTCATAGAACCTCTCTCTAGGAGGGCACTTACTACATCTTGAGGCACACTATCTCATTTATATATTTAATTATTAGGAGGTTTTCCCTGATATCCAGATTATTTCTTTCTTCACAACTTAAACCCAGTGTTTCTGCTTTAACTTACTTGAGGCAAGAAGAACTAGTCTAATCCTTATTTCATGAGAAATTCCTTTTAATACCTTAGTTCACTTATCATGTACCCTACTTGTCCTTTCTTCTTCACAATAATCCACAATAATCCAGTTTCATCAAAAAATCCTTACCTCAATTGGATTCAAGGTGCTTAATTTTTTGGATACCTTCCTCTGAACATTTCCAGCCTTCTCAGTATCCATTCTAAAATATAATGCATGGAGAGCTAAATAAAATTCTCCAGTTTCTTCATTTGTAAAGTGAAGGGTTAAACTTTGGATCATTTCTCTAAGGTCCTTTACAGTATTCACTCTTGTGACCTGTTATCCTTGTTGGGACAAGGCTTCATTTGGTCCATTTATATATGTATTTAGAACATAAATTGTTAAATGTACTTTGTCCTGACTCAAATTTTATATCAGTTAATCAAGAAACTCCTGTGAGATAAGACTCCTTTTCCCATAGTGGAAATTTTGTTCTTTGAAGTGTATATATTATTCATATAAAATAGAGAGGCAACATGAGCGAGTAGATATGGAAAAGACTTCAGATTCCAAAAGACCTGAATTCTAACCTTAACTTTGATTTATACTGTTTATGTTATTCTAGGCAAGTCACTTAACTTCTCAGTATCCAGGAGACTTAGGAAAAAAAAAAGTTGGGAAGAAGGTGCTGATTAGTACTGACAAGAGAAGTTACTCAGAGAGTTCTTTATTCAGATGAAACCACAGATCCAGCTCCATCTACACTCCAATCATATGTTATATTTATACAGAGTATCCTAAAACTCTTAGTACAGTTTATGCTCTAATAAACTTAAATTAAACTGCATAGCAGCTTTAACACTCTCAAAATTGCCCTAAGCCTTTTGGGATACCCTATATAGCTGTTTAATGTTCTAAAGAGCTTTCACATGTTAACTCATTTGATTTTCAGCAGCTATATGATGTAAGCAGAGAAGGGATAGCCATCACTATTTTCATTTTATACATTACTAAACAAAGACTTTGACAATTGAAGCATACTGCCCAACTCTCCATGTCTGTTAAAGACATCCAAGCCAAATTCGGATGTCCTAAACTTTAGCCAAGTATTTTTTGTTCTATAACATATTAATTCTTGATACTGAAAGATGGAATTCCGGGCAAGTGTTCATTGAGGGATCCTTAATAATGCATCACCAAAAAAAAATAAAAATAATGAATATGTGACTGGAAATGATGGCCTGAAACAGAGAAGACATCTGTTAATGAACTCCACAGGAGTTTTTACTCAACTCTACAAAAGTTCTTTGCTATACAAAAATCCTTTTGAAGAAAAACAGAAATTTAGTGGACATCATAAAAGAGCAAGAACTTTGAAAGAGAAATTTCTTGAAGCTAGAAGGATTAGAATATGTAGAAGGGAAATTATAACATGATAATTTCCAGAGTATTTCACATACATTATTTTATTTGAGCTTTAGAATAACATTCTGAAGTCTATGTAATCTATAAGCATGATTATTCCCAGTTTACTGATAAAGAAACTAAAAGTCAGAAATATGAAGTGACCGTTCCATGATCCCACAGCTAGTAAGTCTAACATTTGATTTGAACTCAGATCCAGTTCAAAATGCAATACTTTATTAACTGCACCAAAACTCTGTTTCGGAAGGACCCCACCACACACACACACACACACACACACACTCAAAAAGGTAGCCAACATCAACAATATATGGAATGAGACTTCTTTGTTTGAGTACAGAGTAACCTATAACTAATTATAAATTTGGAAATCAGTTTCTGGAAGCAATTGTGTATGCTACCAGATTTAAAAGTAGCACAATTGCAAATTCATCTTGGATTATTAGAATAACTTTATACCTCCATATCCTTAACTTTTTTTTTATTTTCTAGCTAAGATAGGATGAAGTCAATGAAAAACACTAGAGGTTATCCTTACCTCCTCTGTAAAATATACCAACTAAGTCATCAAAATATTTTTTTCAATTCAGATTCGCAAAATTTACTGTGTATATTATTCCATTCATGTATTATGTCTATGTTCATACACATACCATTTTGTTTTTTGGTTTTGCTTTTACTGTAGTTTGGGGTATTTTTAATCCTAACTATTAATTGTTGAAATCCAATATTCTCCCAGATGAATTTAGAGGAAAATGAATTTTTATCCTCTTGTTTGGATATATGCGTACCTACATACATATGTGCAACATATATGTGTGCCCATGCATATACACACATGTCCACTCCTACAAGATAGATAATATAGCTGAACTGGGACTAAATCAGTTCCATATAATCAGAGCTTGGACACTAGGACAAAAATGTCTATTATACATGCCACAAACACTGGCTAGCATACCCTCCAAATTTTGGAAGGATGTTTTCTTTTTTCTTTCCTGTTAATATCAGACTATGTGCATTAGTAATTTGACTTGAGTTGGAGAAAGTATTTAGAACTTGTAAAAATTGATCATTTTATTTAAGTAAAAGATTCACACAATTAGAAATCTGAAAACAGAAATCCCTCATCAATTTTGGCTGACGTTTTATGCCAGAAAGTTGTGACACATCTTCAGGTATAGCTGCAGGAATAATTTCCCCCTTGGTAAAGTCTTGAAGTAGGTACAGTCTCTCTTTGGCTAATCCTCCTATCTCCCCTTCAGTTTATTCTTCTTTCCTGAAAATCTCCTACTCACCCACCCAATAGTAATGAGAAATTATAAAAATGTAAATATTGTTTTAAATAGCACTCCCTAGGTAAGTTTTTTAAAACTTCAAGTAAATAAAAGGCTTCCTTCTAAAATAAAATCTTTGTTCCCAAATGAATGGAACAATTGTCCTTTCTTTGCTAATAATATACCATGGTTCTTTGATTCTAATTTTGAATAACAAAGATGCACAAAATAAACCTAGTTGAGAAAATATAGTTATTGGTTGTTCAAGACAGCCTAATTCAGAGCTGAGCCAAATCAAGACAGACAAATATCTATTTTCCTTGGCCACCAACAGACTATTAAGCGCCTTAAATGAGATGTTCCCAGAGGACTGGCTGCCTTGAAATCCAGATTGGAAATGGTCTATCAGTTCTTATAATTGACTAAAATATAAGCTCTTTGCATGGCAGTGCAGTTGTTGAGCTTGCAGGGGGAAAAAAAGGAAATTAAAGCAGTAGATATGTAAAAGGCCTGAGATAGACCCATATGACTTATTGATTAGCAAAATAGATTTAGGATAGGGAGGAGGCCAGGACCTATGATTTTATTGGCATTGGGAACTCCAAGTATGAGAATTTTCTCTCCTTATGCTGGTCATCTTCTCTTCATTTTAAGAGTCACAGACATGCCTAGAGTACTGAGAAATTAATTCATAAATCCATGTTAATATTGCTCACATATGTAAATGGTGGTACTGAATTACAGGTGTTCCTTGATTTAAGAACAGTTTTTTTACTGTAAAAAGCTGACTCTCTAGGAGAATATTTAGGAACAATTTAAAATTTTACTTAAAATCACTTCCATAAAGGATATAGGACTGATCTTTATTATCTCGGCAGTCAGAGAGATTATAGAACACAGAATCGTAAGCTGAGAGACCTGAGATCAAGTTCCTGCTCCACCCATTGCTATCCTTGAGAGAGGTACTTAAGTAATTTTTTTCTTCAATTTAAATTATGGGAGATCAACTAAATGAATATTATATTCCATTCAAATTCTATGTTTCCTGAATGGGACAATCGAGTAGAATTGAAGTATAACTAAGGCAAAAAGTTGCAAATCTTCTTTAAAACAATCAAATATAAATTCTGCTTTATGATAGAGAAAATGAAATTGTGAGTTCAGTATGCGATTAAACTATAAATGCATTTCCTGTCAACTTTGAGAGTCAGTGTGATATATATTCAATCACAGAATCAGCGTTGGTGTCAGAAATATTCATACTCATGCCCTATTTCTACCATATGTTGCCATTGTGACTGTAAGTCAATTAGCCTGTTATTGCTTTCAAATGACTTCTCAAAACTAAAAGTTTCAGACAAGTTGGTAGAGAACATTTAGAAATTGCCAGAATTGATGAAATCACAAGTCTAATGTGAAACAAAACCTTTTTACTGTCCCCTCTCACTTCTAGCTTAAAATCTTAAAGGTTAGAATTGCTGTGAAACCCTATTTTTTTTTTACTAAAGTTGTTTGCCATTTGCTTCTCTAGCTCATTATAGAGATAAGGAGACCTGTTCAGGGATACAAAGCTAACAAGTATCTGAAGCCAGGTTTAAACTGAGGTTCTTCTGATTTTAGCCCAGTGTTCTTTCCACTGCATCACCTAGCTTCCCTTTTCTTTTTTTATATTTATATTGATCAATTCATATTTTATATTTATATTACATTTATATTGATTGATAAGATAATGCATGTAGGAAAAAAAATAAAGTTAAAAAAAGGAGGGGGGGGGGACCAATAGGCTACAAACCAGGAAGAGATATCATGGTAGATTGTCATAACCTAATTTGATTAAATACCAAAAGGGATTTTATTGATGATCTTGTCCAGCTTCCATATTTTCAGGTAAAGAAATCGAGACAATAAGTGGTGTGATGGTTTGGACAAAAGTTACCCAATCATTAAGTGGTGGACCTGGCAGATAAGTCCAGGTCTTATGACTCCAGATCTAATCTTTATTGCTTTTTATATATCTGGATATCATTATAAATGTTTGATGGATACATTTTTAAACATATTACTTGTTTTGAAAATAAATTTATGGTTCATTTAATACAATGTGCTTTTTTGTCACAAGATTTCAAGAAAAAGGTAAGGATCTATGATTGTATTGCTGGCCATGGCCCTAAAACAATTGAAAACAAAA
>NW_025359061.1:0-5749 GCF_016433145.1 Gracilinanus agilis | reverse complement strand
GAGAGAGAGAGAGAGAGAGAGAGAGAGAGAGAGAGAGAGAGAGAGAAAGAGAGAGGGGGGGGAAGAGTTGGAAAAATACAGAGACAGAGAAAGAGACAAAGAAACTGAGGTAGAGAGAGAAAAAGAGAGAAAAAGATTTAGAAACAAGAGACAGACATAGACACAAAGAGAATATAGGTTATAACTTAAGAAGTGTTGATCCTGTAATGGGAGGGTATGAACAAGAGATAGTCAAAAAAGGAAGGCATGAGTTATATATGATTAATATCACTTAAGGGAGTTTCCACAAACATGAGATGATAACAGATCCAAATGAACATTTGGATATATGGTATGTAATAATTCTTTGGAATATATTTCTGATAATATAATAAAAATATCTTATAGACAAAAACTTATGCCAAACCTCTTCATTCCTTAAGACTCTCACTAAGTTTCAGTTCCAAAGCAGAAGAGTGGCAAGGGCTGGGCAATTGGGGTTAAGTGATTTCCCCCTATTACAGAGCAGGTTTGAGGTCAAATTTGAACACAGCACCTCCAATCTCCAGGTCTGGTTCTCTTTCCTCTGATCCACCTAGCTGCCCTTCTACACAAATTCTTGAATGGATTCCCTTTTTTTCTCTAAAACACTATACCTCCCTGCCTCCTTTAACATTCACTTTTCCTCCAGTTATTCCTTCCTTATTGCCATCAAAGATGTCCTAGTCTCCTCTACACTAAAAGAAAACAAAGGAATCTTCACTAGACCTTATTATTTTGTTTTCTTAGTTCAGTGGTATGCTGGAGTTGTGTTGAATTGGATCCAAGAACCTACTGTTAAATTTTCAGAGCATTTATACTTCAAGCTAACGTTTCAAATCTGGGTTTGATTTATTGTTTTGATGATTGACTTAAGAAAGTGAAATCAACAGTGAAAATGTTGATGATACAAATTAAACTTAAAATTATGTATATATGCATACATATGCACCATATGTATGCCTTAGTTGAGAACTTGCCTTAGACACTTAGCTGTGTGACTGTTGAAAATTCACTTAAATTCTGTCTGCCTGTTACCTCAACTGTAAAATGAGGACAGTAACACCTAATTCACTGGGATATTGTGAAGATCCAATGAATGCTTATTCTTTTTTTTCTCTTCCAGAATCTCATTTCATCTTCAGTATTGTATCAATAATTTCCTAATGAATATTTTAAACTTGATTTCCAGAGAAGCCATAACCTCCACATATCCCAAACTGAACTCATTATTTTTCCGCAAAACCTCTATTAGTCTGCACTTCTAATTTTCTAATAGAGACACCACTTTCCTTTCAGTCTTCCATGTAAAAATTTTATTCAATTTTATTTTCTTTTCAGTTCTGATTCCCTCCTTCAGTTTGCCCACCCATTGAGAATGCAAAAAAAAATTTAAAAATATGCCTCCCACCCACCACATACACACAAAAAGAAAGAATCTGTGTCTATCAGCCCTCCATCTGGAGTTGAATAGAACATTTCATGTTCCTAAGAATTATGGTTTGACATTGTTTTGATCAGAGTTCCTAAGTCTTTAAGAACTGGTTATCTTTACAATATTGTTATGGTATAAATTGTGTTTGCTAGTTTTGTTCACTTCACTTTGCACCCGTTAATAAAAATCTTCCTACTTTTTTCTGAGACCACCCTCTTCATTATTTCTCATGGTCCAATATTATTCAATTCCCTGTTGATGAGAGTTCTCTTAGTTTTTATTTCTTTGTCTACCACAAAAATAGCTTCTTTAAATATGTTTGCATATATCCATCTTTTTCCTCTTTCTCTGATTTCTTTGGCTATAAACCTCATTGAAATATCACTGGTGGCATAAATATTTTAATAGCTGTAGTTCTTTTCCAGAATGTTTGGACTGTGGGAGTTAAGATGGTCTCAGAGTAGCAGGAACTGTGGGAATCTTCTCAAAACAATCACTACAAAGTGTCTTGAAAAGACAAAAATCAAAATAAGAAGAGTGAAGAGGCTCTGCCATGGGGCTCAACCTTGAAGATAGGCAATGTTTGGGCATTTCTACAATATAAGGGGGTAAAATTACACCTATCAAAGTGTGAGCTGATTATCCCTCTCCCACACCATCTATCACACCAGAGTCAGAGCAAGGGCCTGGGCAATCTCTAAACTCTCAGGGGATAGCTCAGGGAACCACAGACTTCACCCTGAGGGCAGTGCAAGGCCCTGGAAGCAAAACTTGGGACCTGAGGCTGAAGAGCAAGCCTGGGCATGGAGATAGAGCAGAAGCAGGATGATCACAACAGACCCAATGGAGAATTGAAAAATAGCCTCAGGGCAAAATGCTTTAAAGGTCACTACAAAAAGATCTGTCTGCCCTCTTCACTCAGACTTCTGGTTGGGAAAGGAAGATAATAGAGAGTCAAAACAAAAACAGTAATAGCCACCAACATGCAGGAACCACAATCTACAAGTACAAAAAGAAATGAGCTGCAGCAGAAAAAGTCATTGACCTTGCATAATTTCTATGGAGAAAAAGAGCAAAATACAGAAGGAACTGCAGAGAGTGACAAACAAGCAAATACATCCAAAATTTCCCCCCCAAGATGGAAATTGGTCACAAGCTCTTGAGGAGCTCAAAATGGAGTTCAAGAACCAAGTAAGAAAGATAGAAGAAAAGTAGGAAGAAAAGTGGTAGAAAGAAATGAAAGTAATTAAAAAAGAAAGCAACAGTTTAAAAGACAAAATTTCACAATTGGAAAAAGAAGCACAGATTTCGAATAAAGTAATAAGCAAATTGGAGACCAGAATTGACCTGATGGAAGCCATGAAAAACCAGATAGACCAAACTGAAAAGGAAAATCAAGAGATCATAGCTGAAAACCAGTCTTTAAAGACTAGAACTGGGCAGGTAAAAGCTAATGATCTCACAAGACAGCAGGAATTAATAAAGCAAAGTCAAAACAATGAAAAAATAGAAGGAAACATAAAATATCTCATTGAAAAGACAACTAACCTAGAAAACAGATCTAGGGGAGATAATTTGAGAAACATTAGTATACCTGAAACCCTGGGAAAAAAATAGAATCTTTGACATCATATTATAAGAAATTATCCAAGATAACTTTCCTGATATTCTTGAACAAGAGAGCAAAACAGACAGTGAAAGGGTCCATAGATGACCCTCTACATTAAATCCTCAAAAGACAACTCCCAGGAATGCAATTGCTAAATTCAAGAGCTTCAAATTCAAGGAGAAAATATTACAAGCAGCCAGAAAAAGAATTCAGATATCAAGAGTCCAAGTCAGGATTACACAGGACCTGGAAGACTTCATTCTAAGAGACCACAAGGCTTGGAATATGCTATTCAGAAAGGCAGAGTATTTGGACTAATTCACAGATTCAAAAAAAGGTGAATTAAGCACCTATTTAGAGGAAGCTAAGTGATACAGTGGATTGAGTGGTGGGCCTGGGTTTAGGGAAAACTAAGTACAAACCTGACTTTAGACATTTATGATTTATGTGATTATGGGCAAATCATTTAAGCTTATTTAAGTTTTATAAGTTGTAAGAATTGTAATTATAACAGCAACTACCTCTATTTATTGTGAGGATCAAATTATGTAATATTACAGAACATTTAAAAGTGTCTTACTCTTAGAAGTTATTATGAAAATGATTATTCCCTGTCACTACCTTTCCTTTATTTTCCTGTAATCATTCTAGTATTTAGTTTCTGTTTTTATCCACTTAAAATAATGTGCATGAAGTTGTATTTCAGAGTGGTTTTAATTTGCATTTTTCCAATTATGAGTGATAAATATAATTTTTTCACATTTATAATATAGATTTATTGCTCCAAAAATTACCAATTTGATATACTGTAATTTCCCATTAGAAACTGCAATATTGTATATACCTTTAGTTAAAAATCTTTAAAGTTTTAAAATGATTATGTTTAAAATAATCCCTTTGGGGAGACTGGTCTCCCAAAAGGATCATAGTGGGGAATGTGTACTTAGAAAATCTTAAACCCTTGGATTTCATCTCCCAGAATCCTTTCTCCTTCGCCCATGTAGCATCCTTTCATATTGTATATAGTTAGCTGTAACTCCACCTCTTGCTCTCTTCTCTCGTGACCAGGGCTGATTTAACTCTCTTTTACTCTAGTTTTTTTATTTTAATAAATCTTATTACATATAATACTTGGAATATATGGATATTAATTTTAATCTTACAACACTTTGACCATTTATCAATTACAGAATAATATGTTCATAGCCTCAATATTATCTTCAGCTTTCACTTCCCTCATCCCATTTATCTAATCAGTTGCTGAATCTTACACTTTTTAGCTCTACCCTGTTTCTCACATTTGACCTCTTTTCTCTACTCACACAGATATCCCTTTACTACTGGTCCTCATCACCTCTCACTAACATTATTTCAGCACCCTACTAATTAGTATCCCTGTCTTAAACCTCTTCCCTCTATATTCCATCCTATACACTACTGCCAAATTGATTTTTCTTAAGTGTAGATCCAGCCATGTCAGTCCTCTAATTAATCAGTTATAGTGGTTTTCTAAAGCATCTAGTTTAAAACCAAAACTCCTATGTTTAAAGGGCCCACACAGTATGGTTATGGACTGCCTTTCTAGTCTCATTGAACTTTACTGTGCCCTCCCACCCAAAACAAGCCTGCAATCCAATCTAAACTATCTTGTTCTCTTCCATATAGCCAACACTCTATATCCTCTTTCCATGTTTGCTTTATGACTTTCCCCCATGTTTACAATGTATTACCTCCTGAACATCTCAGACAATTTCTCTATTTTGTCAAAGGATTACATGAACACCACTTTCTACATCAGTGATGGCAAACCCATGACATGCGTGTCAGCACTGACATGTGTAGCCATTTTCGATGACATGCAGCCTTATACAGAGAAATATGGAGCCGCATGCCAAGGACTAAACATTTGCTATAGTGTAGTGTAGACACTCTGTGCAATATAGATGACAATTCTACCTACATTAATTGACCTATTATGGTTTATTAAATACAGTCATCTATTACAATTATACATTTTTATTATTTAAACTATAAATATAGTGAAATTACGATGTGTTTTTTTCTGGAAGTGACACACCAACTGAGTTCTGATCTTTTTTTTGGCAAATTTTGACACACGAAGCTCAAAAGATTGCCCATCACTGTTCTATGTAAAGCATTTCCTGAAGCACTCAATGTCAGAATAATGCTTTGAAAGACAAAGGCAAAGAACAATGAAGAATCGTCCCTTGCTATCTTGTATTTAATTACTTTACATTTATTTACAAAAGTTCTTTTTTTTTTTAAATTTAGTGTATATATCAATATCTTTATATAAGTAGATATGAAGAGATTCTTACATATATGGGATTTCTATATATCTTCATATATGTGACTTTATGTGTTTATATGTGTACTTGTTTAAATATATGCATGTGAGTATGTACATGTGTGTGTACTTGAATTTAGGTACTTTGTTTCATTGTTGGAACTTTTATCTCTTGCACCAAGCAGTGTCTAGTACATAGTAGGTACTTAAATGTTTATTAACTGGTTGATTAGATTGATTGATTCTTTTCTCCTCAATTATATATCAATTACATTACATAATAAAAAGTTTTATAGAGAAGAGAATTTCTAGGATTTTTTGCATCCTTTAAAGTTGAACTCACTATAATACTATATATATATATATATGTATATATATA
>NW_025359060.1:0-3144 GCF_016433145.1 Gracilinanus agilis | reverse complement strand
TTTAGCATCTTGTTTATCTTTGTTTCTGGCATAGATCTATCAGTAATATTTTGTACACAATAAGCTTACTTGTTAAATACTTGAATGAATGAATAAATGAATAGCTCCATAGTTATCTTTGGGCAAAAGAAAAGTGAACTGTGAGCAAGATCACCCCCAGTTCAAGCCTGGGTACTTAAGGGGAGTAGGAAAAGTATAGTTTGATGGTTTAAAGATGGCTAATCTACTAGAAAATGTAGCAATGATATAAATTTCAAGCCAAAATAAAACAAAGAAATATGGAGACATTTTTACTAGCTCTAAGATAATATGTTAAGCAATAACACATTTATGCCTCTTAAGACTGAGTATCGAGACTTCCGGTTAAGATGACGGCAGAGTAAGGAGCAGCTGCTCGATCTCTCCTGACCAAAGCATACAGGACTCCTCAAGGGGAAATAAAAACGAGTCCAGAGGAACGAAGGAACCCCACAATAGGGCGCAGCATTGAAGGTACGCAGAATCGGGGCATTTCCACGCTATAAAGGAGTGAAACAGCTCTCACTAAAACGCGAGAGTAAGAAGCCCCTCCCCCACCCCCCACACCACACACCTCCCACACCGCCAATGCACAAGAGTGAAAACAGGACTGGGGCAACCAGATAATCACTGGCAGCCCCAGGGCTTGTACCTGGGCTTGTACCAAGTGGCTGGGGGGCTCGCACACGTCCCCGTGGGTGAAGGTACCACCTCGGGCCAGGACAAAGGCCTCTAAAACACTGTCTTTCCCTAGCACTGAAGGCATCGCCTCAGTTGCGAATAAAGATCTCCAGCCCACCAACTTTCCCTAGCTTCTGTGTGGGTGAAGGCAGTGCCCTAAGAGCATCTGCGCAGGCAAAGGCAGTGCCCTAGGCTTGAATAACGGATCTCCAGCCCAGGCTTGGACCTCCAGTGAGGACCCGGTCCCTACCGAAGCAGCCCCAAAGACTGCTGAAGGAGCCTCGGGCAGAGGGACAGACCGGGGTCTACCAGGAGGCCTGACCCCGAGGACAAGGAGACCAGAGCCCCGGGAGCTTAGAAAACGCAGGCAGACCCTGAGTGCGAAGACAAAGCTGAAAAGGGGCGGGGCTAACAATGGCAAGCAATAGGGAAGTCCAGAAGAAAAAGACTATCAAGAGAAACTCTGGAACACTCGACAACTTCTACACAGAGAAAATCCACACAACAGAGGAGGGAAAACAAAAAACCAAACCTCCCCAAAAAAATGAAAGCTGGTCACAAGCTATTGAAGAGTTCAAAAATGAAATGCTGAGGAAGATGGAAGAAATCTGGCAAGAAAATAACAGTTTAAAAGGCAGAATTTCGCAATTGGAAAGTGAGACAAGTCAACTGAAGACCAGAAATGACCAGATTGAAAAGGAAAACCAAAACATTAAAGCCTAAAACCAAAAGATTATAGCCGAAAACCAGTCCTTAAAGGCTAGAATCGAACATTTAGAAACCAATGATCTCTCAAGACAACAAGAACAAATAAAACAAAGTCGAAGACTGATAAAATAGAAGGAAACATGAAATATCTCAATGAGAAAGTAACAGACAAAGAAAACTGGTCGAGAAGAGACAACTTGAGAATCATTGGTCTTCCAGAAAAGGCAGAAATTAATAGAAACTTGGACTCCATACTTAAAGAAATCATTCAGCAAAATTGCCCTGAAGTTCTACAACAAGAAGGCAATATAGACATTGAAAGGATCCATAGATCACCCTCTACACTGGACCCAGAAAAGTCAATACCCAGAAATATAATAGCAAAATTGAAGAGCTTTCAAGTAAAAGAAAAAAAATCTTACAAGAAGCCAGAAAGAGACAATTCAAATATCAAGGAGCACCAATAAGGATCACACAGGATCCGGCAGCCTGAACACTAAAAGACCTGAAGGCTTGGAATACAATATTCAGAAAGGCAAGAGAGCTGGGCCTTCAGCCACGAATCAACTACCCAGCAAAACTAACCATATATTTTCAGGGGAAAGTATGGGCATTCAACAAAATTGAAGAATTCCAAGTTTTTTCACAAAAGAGACCAGAACTAAATGGAAAGTTTGACACTCAACCACAAAAATCAAGAGAAAGATGAAAAGGTAAATAAGAAACAGAGGGAAAAGAAAGAAAACTCATAATCTTTTAAGCTTGACTCTTTAAGGGCATAAATAAGATCTAATTATCTGTATTACTAGGTGGAGAAATGCTATGTATAATTCTCTGTAGTGAACTCTATACACTATTATAATATTCACTATTATAGCAACCAGAAGAATAATTCATAGGGAGAGGACAGGATACTAAATGGTCTAAGATGACATGGGGGGTGGGAAAGAGGGGGGGAATAGTAGGGGACACCAAGAAAAATCTGAGTAAATAAGAAAAATAAGATATTCTATTACACACAAAGAGGGCATGGGAAGGAGAGGGGATAAATACTACCATAAGAAGGTGAGGAAGAGAGCATAATCAAACCTTACTCTCAGGGTAATCAACCCGGAGAAGGAAGAGTAGCTTTATTATCCATCCAGATAAAAAACTCTATCTAACCATACTGAGAAAGTCAGAAGGGATAAACCAAAGGGAGCAGGGGAGTGGGGAGGCTAAAAAAAGGGAGGGGAGAAGAAAGGGGAGGGAATTCATTTGGTCTTTAAAAAACAAAAAGAGGGGAATAACAAGGGAGGGGGAAGAAAGGGAAGTCAATCAAGGGAGGGGATAAGGGATACCGGCTCAAAGCAAACCACTGGTGTAAAAGAAAATAGTGTGTCTAGGGGAGGATACAAAAATATCAGTGAATACACAACTAAGAATTGTAACTCTGAATGTGAACGGGATGAACTCGCTCATAAAACGGAAGCAAATTGCAGAGTGGATCAGAAACCAAAATCCTACCATAGGTTGTCTACGAGAAACACATATGAGGCAGGTAGACACACACAAGTTCAAGGTTAAGGGTATGAGCAAAATCTTTTGGGCATCAAATGAGAAAAAGAAGGCAGGAGTGGCTATCATGATCTCTGACAAAGCCAAAGTAAAAATAGATATGATTAAAAAAGATAGGGAAGGTCATTACATCCTGACTAAAGGCAGTATAAACAATGAGGAAATAACACTGCTCAATAT
>NW_025359059.1:0-3377 GCF_016433145.1 Gracilinanus agilis | reverse complement strand
GAGATCAACACCAAGACGGGGGAGTCGGAGTGCCGCTACTACAAGGAGCGCCTCCTCTACCTGGAAGAGGGCCACAAGGACTCCTTAATCGACAGCTCGCGGGTCCTGTGCTGCCACGGCGAGCTGAAGAACAACCGGGGCGTGGTGAGTGCCCCCTTTCCTCCCAGCCCCGCTTCTCCGCGCGTTTCTAATTACATTTTATTCACTTTCCCCAACTATATGTGAAAGGTTGAACATCCATTTTTTAAATTTCGAGTTCCCTCTGCGCTGGGGACCCAAATGCAAGGCCCAGAGGCCCCTCCCGTGTTCCCAGGCCACAGGTCCAGCCTCAGATGCTCGCTAGCCGGGAGACCCTGGGCCAGTCCCTTCCCCCTGTTGGCCTCCATTTTCTCATCCGTCCAATGAGCCAAAGAAGGGAAGGACCCAGAGACGGGGGCCGGTCTGGTCCATGGCAGGCTTTGTCCACCTTAATGAGCCCCGTCTTTGGCCTGAGGACGCCCAGCTGAGGCCTCCCCGGGGCCGGCCCTCAGGAGGTGGCTCTAACCTGCCTGGGAACGAGTCCCAACAGGCGGCCCTGAACAGGTTTGGCTCGGCCTCCTGGGCTCAGCCTGCTGGGCCTCCCCAGCTTGGCCTTCATCAACCCCCACCGAGCGGCTGAGCCTGAGGTCAAGCTTCTGGGTTGGAGGCCGGCCCGATGGGAGAGCCTTTCGGCTTCCTGAATGCTGGCGCGGCGGCTGGTCTGCCGGGCCTCGGCGTGGCTGCTCGCAGGGGCGGCCCAGGAGAGGAGGGCAGCCTCCCGGGGCTCCTTCCTGCTTCCTGTGCCAGGAGGCCCCCGGGAGAAGGGGAGGCCCCCGCGGGGGCGCGGGGAGACCGCCTGGCCGGGGAAGTCGAGATGCAGACACCAGAGATGCCCCCAAATGTATTTACAAAGAGAAACGGAGACAGATTCAGAGGGACGGTTGGGAGGAGAACAAAGAGAACCCGAAAGACCACCAGAACTAAGTAGGGGAACAGCTCGGCCCGCTGGGCTGGACAGACAGTGACCGCAGGACAGGAAAAGAGCCGCCAGTGGGCCGGGGAGCATCCGGCTCCCTTCGTCCTGCTCAGTGTTTTGTTTTAGGCATTAAGACCAGCCCCCCGAGAAGAGGCCCAGAGAGGGTCCGGGACACAAAGCTGGGAGAGCCCTGGGGGAGAAGGGGCCGGACACGGCCTTAGCCCAGCCTGGACACTGCCACGGCCGGAGGAAAGAGCCGCTGACCGACCGCTCGGCCAGGGGAAGGGTCACCGGGGATGGTTGAGCCGTGTTGTGTCCGGCAGGCCGTCGGCCTTTTTTTTCCTTTTCGTCGGAGTAAGAGAGACTTTGTGCTTCCTTTGTGTTCCTCAGAAGCTCCACGTCTTCCTGTTCCAAGAAGTGCTGGTCATCACGCGGCCGGTCACCCACAATGAGCAGCTGTGCTACCAGCTCTACCGGCAGCCCATCCCCGTGAAGGACCTCCTGCTGGACGACCTGCAGGACGGAGAGGTCCGCCTGGGAGGCTCCATCCGCGGCGCCTTCACCAACACCGAGAGAAGTACGAGTGCCGGAGCGGGCTCTGGGGCGGCCTGGGAGGGGGCCAGGACGGGGGCTTCCGGCTGGGGAGGCGAATGGCCGAAGAAGCCGGCCCACTGCGAGGCCCGACGCTCTCCCAGAGCCGGGCACGCAGTAGCGCTTCATCCTCATCCAATTACAATTTATTACACAATAGTTATAGTATATAAATCATATCTATAATATAGAATTGTATTTATAATACATAAATATCTCTCCTGTGGAACATTCTTTAGAGTATCTGGATATTCTCTGTCCTACAGAATGCTATTTATAATACATAAATAGGATTTACAATCTGGATTATTGTCCATAATTAATGTAAATTATGTACATTTAGAACATATTATAAAAGTTAATCCTATTTTTAAATTACTGATCGCTCCAACCCTTCCTCAGAGAAGCCCCTTGAACATCCCGGCCTGGCAGGCAGTCGTGCAGCTCTTCCTAAAGACCCCCGAGGAGGGGGAAGCCCACCCGCCCCCTCTGGAGGCCGCCCACTCACTGACGGCGTCTCCCCTCGGCATCCTGTGCTCCACTTTCTTTCTCCCCTTTCCTTAGCTTTGAGTTCTCTCTCCCCAGAAGACCCCTCTGGAAAGCTGCTTCGCGCTATTACACGTAGAAAATCCAGATGAGGGCCGTCCCCTCCCCCGCGGCCCCTCCGGTCGCCATCTTGGTTTCCCGAAGGTTCTCCCTCCGTGGCGCTCTCGCCAGCCTCCCCCGGGCAGAGTCCAGGGCTCCCGCCTCCTCGTCCCCCAGAGTCAGAGTCGAGCCTCTCCCAGCCTGCCGGCTTCCGTCCTGTGACGCCGTTTTCTTCTTCCTTTCAGTTAAGAACTTCTTCCGCGTCAGCTTCCGGAGCGGCTCCCAGAGCCAGTCTCACGCCCTGCAGGCCAGCGACACCTTCAACAAGCAGCAGTGGCTCAACTGCATCCGCCAAGCCAAAGAGACGGCCGAGGGCCAGGCCGGGCCGCCGGGCCCCCGGGAGCCCTCGCCGCCGGCCGCCCCCCTCGCCGGAGAGGCCAGGCCGGAGCAGATGGACCAGTCGGGCAGCGAGTCGGACTGTAGCATGGACACGAGCGAGGTCAGCCTGGACTGTGAGCGCATGGACTCGTCGGGGGGCCCCGGCAAACAGGGAGAGAGCCACGTCTGACTGGAGCCTCGCGTCCCCCCGGGCTGCCCCGGACAGTGTTTGCATTCCACGAAGGAACCCTTTGGAGAAGCACTTTGAACCCCTTCCCGACGGGTCCGAGCCCCGTCTTTGTCCCTCACTGAGCAGCCTCCTTCTCTGCCCTCGGGATTCTCCTGGACCCAGGGGGGAGGAGAGGGGCCGGAAGACCCCGAGGGAAGGCCGAGAAATGAGGGCAGAGCCCGGAAGAGTTGGACACTCAAACCCACCTTAGGACAGTCCTGGCCCAGAGGAAGGGCCAGCTGGACTCCCCAGGCCCCTGGGCATCGAGCTTCCCAAATACGAGGGTAAAGCGGGCTCATCCCTGGCCCTTTGGTACCCCTGGATGGGAGCCAGAAGCTGATTTAAGAAGAAAAAGACCCTTTCAGAGGGACGGGAATGTTGAAATCCACTTTTTCCACTTGGGAATCCCCACCCCCCCCTCCATCTCTGCCTTCCTCAGGGCTCGCTGCCCTGTGCTGTGCCCAGGATTGTCTCTGGGATTCCCAGTCCTAGAGTGGATCCAGATCAGGTCCCTCACCCTGGAGCAGAGACTCCCCTAACCCTAAATTCCTAGTCCTCCTCCTCTCCTTCCTTTTCCTCCCCCTCCTCTTCTTCCTCCTC
>NW_025359058.1:0-5674 GCF_016433145.1 Gracilinanus agilis | reverse complement strand
AGACACCTTTACTTGCCACTCTGCAATGGTCCCTACCTCCATGCATATGAATGCAATGATGTGACTGTGGAGAGGAGATGGAACTCAAAGCCTTGAGGGCTAACAGGTTTGGGTATGTGCAGATTTGGAGTTTCCCAGCTTTTACCAGGGGGAGCTTACCTGCTAGCTCTCCTAGCCCAGCCCAATTCCCTGTCTGGAGGCACCTGAGGCAGGAGAGTGGGAGGGACCAGCTGGAAAAGACTGATTCTTAAGGGGCAGGATCCAGAGCTCAGCCTGTAGTGAGCCCAACAAGTGGGAACCCTGTCCCTGGGGAGAACATGGTCAGCTCCCTCCCCTTCCCAGCTCTGCCATACTCTGTGAGGCCCCCACCGCCATCCAGGCAAGAGAGGACTTTGGCGTGCCTGGCTACGTCGCGAATTCCTGCAGTGAGGACCCCAAGAGGAGCCATGCCCAGACTGCCCTGGACTCTTACTTTGATTCTGCCCCAGCTTCTCTCTTTCTCTCTGTCTCTGTGACTGAGATTGACTTGGAATTTCACTCCCGGCTGGGCTGTTTCTGACGCACATCCTGGGAGGCTGCCCCCACTCCAGGGAACAGCACTTTCGCTCCAGCTCTGCCACCAGGGAGCTATTCTAGTTACCTGACCTGGAGAGGCCTCTGGAACACGGGCTGCTTGATAAGGTGAAAGTCTGCCCTCTTTGTCCCCCTGGGAACCTAGGAAGCCCCACAGGGGGACCTCAGAATGCAGGCTGCTGGGAAAAATTCAGAGCTACGTTGTGCTAGCTTAGAAGTGAGCAGCTTTGAGAGAGGGTAGTTGCTTTTAATTCTTAGTCTTTCCACTGGTGTACAGTGTGCCTTGGTAAGAACTTATGGCTTCAGTTCCCCCTTCTCAAAAGTGGGTACCTCAGAGATTCCAGGGAATTGAACCTTGAATTGGCAAGAGGCAGTTTGGTATAATAGAATATGTTAGACAAGTAATAAACAGAACTGGGATGGAGATCCATTTCTAACTTGGGTAAGTCATTTAATTTCTATGAACCTCAGTGTTCCCATCTACAAAATGAGTAAATATTACTTGCCCTGCCTAACTCACATGGTTGCTAAAAGGATCAAATGAACTAATGGCCTCAATAATTTAGGTTTAGCAACACCATTGGGTCAGAAACAGATGAACATAATAGCAGAGAGAAGCAATGATCCCTCCATGGTGCCAGGACCACTAGCCCTCTGAACTGTCACAGCTCACAAGCTCATTCTCTCTTCAGGACTCCTTCACTTAGGAGCAGGAACAAAGGCCAGGCCATCTCTCCAGGCTTCTTGGTGGCCACATTAGAGTCTTCCCCTCACCTGAAAGTTGGCAGTAGGTACTTTTCTGACTCAAACAAAATCAGAGTGGAAAGAGAGATCTTGATGCCCCTGTGAGAGGCTTTTGTACACAGTCAGTTCCAGCTCAGCAGCTAACCAATATACAGGTATTCCCTTCCACATCACTACTTTCCTGCTTCTGTATGTCCTAGGTTGGCATGAGATGAGGGAGTAAGTTTAGTAATTCATAAATACATATGAGGCACATTAGAGAAAAATAAAAAATTCAGACTTCTTTGGTATGAGAGGAGAGGCAAAAAATTTAATGTGGATTTTCTAGATGGAGAAGGTGCTATGCCTCTAACCCCATGCTATTTCTCCTCTCCCCCTTCCTCCCAGGTAGAAAGGATATCTATATTCATCTTAAAATGCAGTGAGCCAGGTAGTGCAATGGATAGAGAGCTAGAGGTAGCTCTGTGGCTCAGTGGATAGAGAGCTAGGTCTGGAGATCAGAGGTTCTGGAGTTAAATCTGATCTCAGACATTTTTTAGCTGTATGACCCTGGGCAAGTCACTTGATCCCAGTTGTCTAGTCCTTACCTCTCTTCTGCCTTGGTAACAATATTTAGTATCAATTCTGAGACAGAAGGTAAGGGTTTAAAAAAAACCAGATAGCTGGACTAGGAGTCAACAAGACACTGGAGTTAGCTCTAAGGATCCTGAGAGCTGATTTCCAATGTGAGCATTTACACCTTGAAAATCAGCAAATGACTACAAATCACATCTTGATTTGTTGTTGTTTGGTTGTTTGTCTACATTTAAGAAAGTGATAAAGAAAATGTATTTAATAATGCAGATTAAGGCAAAAGTGTTTCATGTCATCTCCCAAGAAAGCTAGATGTTGAACATTTCCCATCATACCTCTGCAACATCTTGAGTTTGAATTCCACTTCAGACACTTAATAGCTAGCTATGCAATTGTGAGCAAGTCACTCAATGTCTCTCATCTGTAAAATGAGGATAATAATAGCATCTACCTCAAAGGGTGGTTGTCAGACTCAAATGGAATAACCCACATAAAGCATCTCACAGACTTTAAAGTACTATATCAATGCTAGCTATTATTGTTGTTATTATTTTACAAGAATCAGTCATATAATACCTACACATACTCTGAGAGGGAGAATCAGGCTCTCCTCCACTCCACATCATCACAAACTTCCAAAGCAAGCTCTCCAAAACCCCACTTGGATGTTTATCAAGGAAAACATTAAATGTGTGCAAAAGATGAAATTAGGAAGTCTCCCCTTATAATAAACATAAATCATGCTCTCTGCAGCTTCCCCCCATGGCTCCTTACATCTACTCTCTTGAGCAAAGAAGAATGGATTTGATCCCTCTTCCTATGTATACAAAAATATGAAGGCAAAACGTCCCTCTTTCTGTAAAAGCTGGTTAAGTTTACCAAGTCAATCACTGTAAGAAAATACCCATCTATCTCTTTTTGCAGATGATATGATAGTATACTTGGATAATCCTGGAGATTCAACTTAAAATTTAGTTGAAACAACAATTTAGACAAAGTAGCAGATTATAAAATAAACCACTATGAATTATCAGCATATCTATATTTCACCAACAAAACTCTGCAAGAAGAGATAGTGAGAGATATTTCACTTAAAATAACCATAGATAATATAAAATATCTAGGAATATATCTGCCAAGACAAACCCAGGAACTTCATGAACATAATTAGAAAACACTTTTTATACAGATAAAGTCAGATTTAAATAATTGTTCATGAGTGGGCTGAGCCAATATAATAAAAATGCCAATTCCTTCTAATCTACATATTCAGAACCATCCCAACCAAATTATCAAAAATTATTTTATCAAGGTAGAAAAAAATTGCAACAAAATTTTGCTGGAAGAAAAATAAGTCAACAATATCAAGAGAATTAATGAAAAAAAGTAAAGGAAGGAGGTCTGGCAGTATCAGATCTTAAACTGTATTATAAAGTGGTAATTATCAAAATTATCTGGTACTGCCTAAGAAATAGAATGGTCAATGGGATACAAAAAGTATCAATCTGCAGTAATAAATAATTATGGTAACTTTGTATTTGATAAACATAAAAATCTAAGTTTTTGGATAAGAACTCATTATCTGGTAAAAAATTGCTGGGAAAACTGTCTGGCAGAAGCTAGTTATAGAGCATTGGTTTCCAAACTTTTTTGGCCTACCGCCCCCTTTCCAGAAAAAATATTACTTAGCCCCCTGGAAATTAATTTTTAAAAAATTTTAATAGCAATTAATAGGAAAGATAAATGCACCTGTGGCCATCACTGCTTTCCTGGATTGCTGCAGCATCCACCAGGGGGCAGTGGTGCCCACTTTGGGAATCACTGGTATAAACTAATATCTTACACCATTTACCAAGAGAAGATAAAAACAGATACATGACCTATGTATAAAGGGGGGGGGGCAGCTGGGTGGCTCTGTGGATAGAGACACAGATCTAGAAATGGGAGGTCCTGGGTTCAAATGTGACCTCAGACACTTCCTAGCTGTGTGACCCTGGGCAAGTCACTTGACCCCCATTGCCTAGCCCTATTGATTCTAAGACTGAAAGTAAGGGTTTTAAATAAAATAAAATAATAGGAAATATCTTAGGTAAATTAGAGGAGTCTGGAACATAATGCCTTTAAGATTTATGGCTAGGAGGAAATTTTATCAATAAACAAGAATTAGAGAACATTGCAGAACATAAAATGAATAATTTTGATTACATTAAATTAAAAGGATTTTGTACAAGTAAAGCCAATGTAGCCAGGATTAGAGGAAAGCAGAAACTTGGTAAAACATTTTTATAGACATTTTCTTGGATAAAGGCTCCATATCTCAAATACATAGAGAATTGAGTCAACTTTATAAGAATATGAGTCATTCTCCAATTGATAAATGGTCAAAGGATCTGAACAGGCAGTTTTTGGAAGAAGAAATCAAAGCTATATATAGTCATATCAAAAACATGTTCTAAATCATTGCTGATTAGAGAAATGCAAATTAAAACAACTTTGAGATATTATCTTATACCTCAGATTGGTTGGAGGGGATGTAGAAAAGTTGAAACACTAAATATGAACTGATCTGACCATTTTGGAGAACAATCTGGAATTATGTCCAAAGAGCTATACAACTGTTTTTATATGTATATGTAAGAAATGCCTGTTGAGTGATGTGCTGCACAGATCAGAAAATATCAGCAATACCACTATTAAGTCTGTTTCCCAAGGTGATCAGGACAAAAGGAAAATAATCCATGTATTCTAAAATATTTATAGCAGCTTTCTTTGTGGTGGCAAAGAACTAGAAATTGAGGGGATGCCCATAAATTGGGGAATGACTGAATAAATTGTAATATGTGATTGTGATGGAATACTACTGTTCTGTCAGAAATGATGAGCAGATTAATTTTAGAAAAACATGGAAAGACTTGCAGGATAAATGTAGAGTGAAAGGGATAGAGCCAAGAGAATATTGTATACAGTAACAGCAGTATTGTTAAAGAGTAACTGTGATTAACTAAGCTATTCTGAGAAATATGAACATTCAAATTAACTCTGAAGGCCTTATGAAGGAAAATACTATCTCCAAAGAAATTATATGAAAGTCTGTATTATATGGTTCCTACAGCTATCTAGAGGATAGAATATGGTTTCTGGAGTCAGGAAGACTTGAGTCCAAATCTGGTCTCAGATACTATCTGTGTGACCCTGGGCAAGTCACTTAATCCTTTTGCCTCAGTTACTTCATCTGTAAAAAAAGCTGGACAAGGAAATGGTTGAACCATTCCATTATCTTTGCTAAGAAAATCCTAAATGAGGTCACAAAGAGTCAGACACAACTGAAACACAACAACATTTATGGTTACACACACATGTGTGTATATTAATATAAAATACACACATATAGAATTTATATATGTTTATATATATATACACATATACACATATATAGGCATATTAATGTTGGCTTTCTCTAATGTAGAATTGACAGAGAAAGAGAGAAAGACACCTAGGAACTCAAAATGTAACAAATCTAAATAAAAATTTTTAAGGCTGTTTAGAAAAAAAAGAAAAAAGAAAAAGAAAGCACTCAGGGAGTAAAGAACCAGACAAAGAAGAGAGAGGAGGGCTAATGAGCCTAGATTGGGGCTATCCTATACCTAGGGCGGAAGGGGTGGGATCCTCAACACAACAGGCTACAAGCTTTTCCCTTTCCTCACTTGCTACATGTTCTCTGGAAAAAGCTTACCCAAATGTCTCAGAGCCCACCCCCTCTAGTGGTAAAGATGGGGAATAGAAA
>NW_025359057.1:0-2780 GCF_016433145.1 Gracilinanus agilis | reverse complement strand
TATATATATAGAAATACATATATTTCTATATATATATATAGATACACACACGAACATCTCTCAATAAATATAAGAATAAAGCAATGACGCCAAGGATGACTGTTCTCCCTATTACTTGCTATAGGGTGTGAAATATTGATCTAAACCTCATCTCTCCCATACTGCTTTTCAATTTCCCCAGAAGTTTTTGTCAAATAATGAGTTTGTATCCCAAAAGCTGGGCTCTTTGGGTTTATTGATCACTGGCTTGCTGAGGTCATTTACCCCCTAGTCTATTCCATTGATCCATCCTTCTATTTCTTAGCCAGTACCAGATTGTTTTGATGGCCGCTGCTTTATAGTGTATTTTAAGATCTGGTACTGCTAGACCCCCATCCTTCACATTTTTTTTCATTAGTTCCCTGGATATTCTTGATGTTTTATTCTTCCAAATGAACTTTGTTATAATTTTTTCCAATTCTCTAAAAAAGTATTTTGGTAATTTTGATAGCTGTGGCACTGAATGGGAGATTCATTCTTTTTTTTTTCTTTTTAAACCTTTATATTCTATCTTAGAATTAGGACAAAATGCTTTTCTTTGTTTCTTTTCTTTTCTTTTTTAAAATTCTTACCTTCTGCCTCAGAAGTGACACAAGATGACTCTTTTTCTTTCTTTTTTCTTCCGTAGGAGCTTTATTCTTAACCAAACAAGGGATAGAGGTATTTGTAAGAAATAAAATAGGTCATTTTGAATAGATGAAATTGAAAACCTGCAGAATATTAACACATTTACTATAAGAAAGAAAATAGTTGAAATGAGGGAAAATCGTGATAACATTTTTTTCAGTTAAGAGCCTGTTATATATACCTACGTGTGTTGTGAGGTGGGGGACACTACTAGGTGCCACGATGGATAGAGTACCACGACTGGAGCCTGGAAGACTCATTTTTCTGAGTTCCCATCTGGCCTAAGATACCTCCTAGCAGTATGACCTTGAGCAAGTCATTTAACTCCTTTTAACTCAGTTTCCTCATCTACAAAATGAAATGGAAAAGAAAATAGGGAGCCACTCTAGTATCTTTGATGAGAAAATCCCAAATAAGGCCACAAAGAGTGGGCATAACTGAAATGACTAGATGACAATATATATGTATATATGTATGAGTTTATATGTATGAGTATGTTTCTGTATGACCAAAACTAATCCTCAGTAGATAAGTGGTAAGGGGATATAAAGAAAAGAATTATAGATTATGAACAACTATGAAAGACAAAATCACAAATAAAAATAACTCTGAGCTTTCACCTCACTTCTAGCCAGTGTCATAGATGACAAAATATGGGCACAGTCAATGGGGGAAGGGTTGGAAGCCAGAGTCCAAGTCAAGACACCAATTTTGAATTATACAAATAAAATTACTAAAATGACCGTATCCTTGGAGATTCGATTGCTGGATATATACCTCAGGGAGGTTACTTAAACTTCTGCTAACCTCGGTTTCCTCGTCTTTAAAATTGGAGCGAGAATACTTTATAGTATTTCAATTGTAAAGTTGTTATAACAATCAAATGAGAGAAAGCATTTTGCAAACATTCAAGCGTTATAAGAATGTCAGTAATGCTTATGGAAAGGGCCTCATTGATCTTGAGGTATGAAGGTAAAGTAGATGGCAATGCTTTTTCCTTCATGTCATTTCCACCGATAAAACAATATCTATTTCTGATATTGAATCTTTGGACAATGCCAATGATCTTTGTGACGAAGACTTTCTTTTCCAGTTCTTCCTTTTTTCTCTAATTCTGCACATTTTTTCTTTCCCATACTGCCTTGCTTATGTCATAGATGCCAACCTCCTAATAGCACCCAGTTCTTATGAGAAATCTGATCCTTGGACATAAAGATTAGATAAAAGCCTCAAAATCTGAGAGCTGAGCTCTTTTTTCTCATTTAGACTTGCCTTTTCTGGGCATCTTTTCTCTGCTTTGGTTCATTTTGGTTTAGAGTTCTTAAATAGAGTAAGAAAGTATACACCTCGACTTTCCTTGTGCCTTACTTATTTTTAATAAAAGACACACAGCTCTTCAATGGAAAGATGGTACCAGTAATTATCCCAACACATCAACCTGGACTTAGGAAAAAACAAACAGATAATCGTGTCATGTTAATAGTTTCCCAGTTTTCATTTTGTTGTCACTTTCATGTGTTCAACAGGCATGGAATGCATTCCTAGGATAGTATCAGCAATCAACATATTTCAATTAATCCATGTTTATTTTAACTTTAGAAATAATTAGATGGAGTAAATGTTCCTTTAGAACTAGACTAGTATGTTATTTTCTAAACCGAATAATTATTTGATCATAAGCACACGAACCACGTCAGTCAGTTATCTGTCATTCTTAGAAGAGGCCATTCTCCTTATCTAGTCACATATCTCCCTGAAAAAATTTCTTGTCCTTCTCTCCTGCCCAGTTCTTCATCTTTTGTAATATGCTACAACCTATTGACAATCATCACCATTTAACTGTCTGTTAACCTTTGTCACATTACTATTGTATTGTTATTATTATTATTAGTAGTATATTAGTAATTTATTAATACTAATTTACTAATAATAATCATTATTAGTAGTAGTAGTATATTGGTAATTTATTAATACTAATTTACTAATATAAGCATTATTAGTAGTAGCAGTATATTAGTAATTTATTAAAACTAATTTACTAATAGTTATTAGTAGTAGTATATTAGTACTTTATTAATACTAATTTACTAATAACAATAGCTATTATTATTAGT
>NW_025359056.1:0-3029 GCF_016433145.1 Gracilinanus agilis | reverse complement strand
CATTTATGCACTGTACCATCTAGCTGCCCTAGAACAATCCAGGATGGTATCTAGTGCAAACTTTTCATTTTACTGATTAAGAAGTAACCTATGGTGGAGCAACAATGGTGGCTTAATAACAGTGAAAACTGAAATCAATCTGAAAATTCTTCCAAACCAATCTTTTAAAAGCACCTCAACAGGCACACACAGGGTAAAGGTAAGAAGCTGGAGCAAAATCTATTGGGCTGCAACTGATACAAAGAAGTCAAGAGTAGCAATCATGATCTCAGGCAAAGCTAAAGTAAAAAGAAATTTGATTAAAAGAGATAAAAAAGTAATTTGATAAAAGGCAGTATAGATAATGAATAAATATCAGTACTCAACATATACATACCAAATAAAAAGTAATTTGATAAAAGGCAGTATATATAATGAATAAATATCAGTACTCAACATATACATACCAAATATTATAGCATTCAGATGTTTAAAGGAGAAACTAGAGGAACTTAATGAGGAAATAGTAAAACTATACTAGTGGGAGAAATCAACTTTCCACCATCAGAACTAGATAAACCAAAAAATAAATAAGAAAGAAGTAAGGAAAGTGAATGAAATGTTAAAAAAATAGAATTAATAGATATCTGGAGAAAATTGAATAGGGATAAAAAGGATTATATCTTCTTTTCAACAGCACATGGTACATATACAAAGACTGGTCATGTACTGGGACATAAAAACACTGCAAACAGATACAGAAAAGGAGAAATAATAAATGCAATTTTTTCAGATCATAATGTGATCAAATATAATTAATAAGGGTTAAATTAATTAAAAACTAAATAATCAAATTCTTTAAAACTGGTGGGTCAAAGAACAAATCATAGAAACAATCACTGATTTCATTGAAGAGAATGGCAATGAGGAGAAAACATATCAAAATCTATGGAAAAAGCTAAAGCAATACTCAGGGGAAAATGTATATCCTCAGTGGCCTATATCAACAAAATAGAGAGGAAAGAAATGAATGAATTGGGCATGCAACTGAAAAGCTAGAAAAAGAACAAATAAAATATCCCCAGATAAAAACTATATTAGAAATCCTAAAAATCAAAGGAGAAATTAATACAATTGAAACTAAAAGAACTATTGAACTAATAAATAAAAATGGGAGCTGGTTCTTTGAAAGAAACATAAAGTAGCTAAAGTATTGGTTAACCTAATTAAAGAAAAGAAAGAAGAGAATAAAATTAACAGTATCAGAAATGAAAAGGGTGGGGGCAGCTGGATGGTTCAGTGGATTGAGAGTCAGGCCCAGAGGAAAGAGGTCCTGGGTTAAAATCTGGCCTCAGACATTTCCTACCTCTGTGACCCTGGACAAGTCATTTAATCCCCATTGCCTAGCCCTTACCACTCTTCTGCCTTGAACCAATACCCAGTATTGATTCTAAGATGGAAAGTAAGGGTTTTTAAGAAATGAAAAGGGCCATCTTGCCTCTAATAAAGAGGAAATTAAGGCAATTATTAGGAGCTATTTTGCCCAATTATATGACAACAAATATAACAATCTATGTGAAATATATGAATATTTACCAAAATACAAATTGCCTAGATTAACAAAAGAGGAAATAGAATACTTAAATGATCCCATCTCAGAAAAAGAAATTGAACAAGTCATTAAGGAACTCCCTAAGAAAAATTCCCAGGGCCAGATGGATACACAAGTGAATTTCATCGAACATTGAAAGAACAATTAATCCCAATACCACACAAATTATTTGTGAAAATAAGCAAAGAAGAAGTTTTACTAAATATTTTTATGACACAAATATAGTACTGATGCCCAAGCCAAGAAGACCAAAATCAGAGAAAGGAACCTAGGGACCAATTTCCTTAATGAACATAGATGCAAAAATCTTAAATAAAATACTAGCAAAGAGACTACAGCTAGAATTATTATATACCAGGAGGGATTTGTACCAGGAATTCAAGGCTGGTTTAATATTAGGAAAACCATCTGCATAACTGACCATATCAATGACCAAACTAACAGAAATTACATGATTATCTCAATAGATGCTAATGAACAGGATGATTTCAGAAAGAGATGGAAAGGCCTACATAAACCAAAGCAGAGTGAAATAAGCAGAACTAGGAAAACATTGTACATAAAAAGATCAATATTGTGGAATGATCAAATGTAATAGACTTTGCTACTATCAGTGGTACAATGATCCAGAGCAATTCTGAGGGACTTATGAAAAAGAATGCTATCCCCCTCCAGAGAAAGAACTGTTGGCATAGGAATGAAGATCTAATTTGACCTCTGCCTCACTCCAGACCTAGGACTCTATCCATTATACCACCTGCAGGTATTAAGTGGAAGATTAAAGATTTGGTGACTCTCCTATTATTATAAATTAAGTCCATGTTCTGTGGCTTCACACTGTATATATAAGACATTTGTGCAAACACCTTGAACTCATGGGAAATTAAATGAATTCTTCTGGGAAGGAATTCATTAGTTCATGCTTGGCCCCACTTAGGATTGTGGTGACTTAAATGGTGTAGGATCCAAGTAGGTACCCTGCTATGCAGGGTGGGCTTCATCCAAAATTCCATAAATCTTAGAGTTCAGCACTCTGACCTTGGAAAGGGATTGATGGAAAGAAGTAGGAAGCTATGGCTAGCAGGAACCACTTGATAGAAAGCCAATAGGAGCAACTACTGAAAAGGAAATCTTGAGGAATGGCAGAGAGCTTATCAGCATGGATCAGAGCAATAGTTGTAAGGAAGAAGTGCCAGAATTACAAGACAAGCCCAATCCAAGGCTGAGAGAAGAGAGCCAAGAGACAATTAGAAAAATAACTCCTTTTATCATACCTGCTTGCTTCCTCTTTTTCATCTTCTCCAAAAGATAAGTCATTTCAAGGAAATCTTTAATCTCTTTTAACTAGGAAAAATGTATTCACACCTTAGAAAGTAGTCTAGTGAGTAGGGAAAAATTGCTACTTACTGGCTATTTTCAACTTGTAATATTAAAACAT
>NW_025359055.1:0-3252 GCF_016433145.1 Gracilinanus agilis | reverse complement strand
TGAGGTGTGATGAAGCACTTCATAAAAATGTCAGGTTGCTCCTTAGTTAAGTATTTTCTCAAACAGGGCCTTGAAGTCTCAGAATCTGCACATTGTCTAGAGAGAGGTGACTATCGACATGTGTCCTCTGACTCCATTTCTGTTGGAACCCCTTTATTTTATGGGAGTAATATTCCTGTAATAAATGCTCGGTCTCTGTTTCTGTATATTTGTCTGTTGTGCGCTCTCTCTCTCTCTCTCTCTCTCTCTCTCTCTCTCTCTCTCTTTCTCTCTCTCCCTCTCTCACTCCTCTCTTATGCCTTTCTCTTCTCTCTCTCTCTCTCTCTCTCTCTCTCTCTCTCCTCTCTCTCTCTCTCTCTCTCCTTCTCCCCCCCTCCAATGCTGTTAACTGTAGCAGCAAATTAAGTTTGTTTTAGTAGCCCAAAAGATGCTCTAAATAAAAAAAGAAGACCTTGGGGGATGCTGTTTTAAATTAAATATGATCTTTATTGTTTCATTACAATGGCGCAGCCAAATAATGACGGTGCTATTTGTAACAAATAACGGAGGGTGTTCATTTTCGTGCGGAAATAATTACTCTAGTCTATCATATTCTGCTTGCCGTCAAAAGCTGTCCCTCTGCTGTCACCAGGCATGTGCCTTGTCCGTCTTAGAAGCGCAGGGCTAAATTTAGCCAAGTTTCATGGGTTCCTACATGTTTCAGGGCAAAGTCAACTAAGCAGATTCAGATGTGGCCGTGCCTTTAAGAGCACAGCCCGCACCAGCCTCCCTGTATATATCACAAAATTCCATTCGCCATGATTGATATTTCGGTTGGAACATCATTACATGACTAAACTCAATTTTATAATTGGATAAGGCCCGAAACAATAAACTGGCACTGTATTGTTATAGCATCCTACAGCTTAAAAGTATCCGTAATCATAAATCAACCTAATTATTTGAAATACTGTCATGAAGTGGAAAAGAAAAAGAATTAAACAGAACTAGCGGCATGAAGATCTCATTTTGTTTTCTAAGGCCCAAAGCATTTTATTGGCATTTAATCCCGGCACCACAATGGCTGGTAAACCATACTCTTTAGATAAAATCATGCACACATCAAATCAATAAGGTAAAGGATCCAAAGCCTCCCTCCCCCCTCTCCCCTCGAACAGCAATGGCGGACTCCTTTTTGGGTCGCTCATGACCCAAATGGTCCTGGGGAGTCCAGAGGTCAGCTGGAAGAATAACAGCTCATTTTATTAAGAGCTGAATTTATCTGCATTTTCATGGCCAACTCAAGAGCTATTGGAAGTGGAAAATCCAATTTCTGGGTAATTTCATGATAATAGCTTGCCTTCATAAGGCGCTTTAAAGTTTACAAAACACTCTCTACAAAGGACTCATTCCCCAAAGAACTTCCATGATGGATTTAGGTTCTCTGGGAGGAGAGTTGTGCCATTCTGGGTCTTTGTAAACCAAGGGCCGAACACGGAAATCGCCTGATCGATCGTCTTCGGGACCCAATTCCACTGGTCAAAGCAGCAAGTTTCAGTTGCTCAACCCTTTCAAGAGGGTCAGAAGCCAAACATCAGACCCCATTTTCTAAACTCGGACCAGTATCTGCGATAGCAATACCAGTAGCTGATGTGTAGGAAGGACTTACAAAATGATAACCCTCACCTTCCCTCTTGGAATCAGCATTGTGTATCGGGCCCAAGACAAAAGAGCAGGAAGGGCTGGCCAATGGGGGTCCTACAATGACTACGAATCTGAGGCTGGGTTTGAACTCGGGTCTTTCCGAGTTCAGGTTTGGCCCTCTATCCATTTCATCTTCTGGGGGAAGCTACAGAACCATAGCAAAAGGCACCCGATACGATGTCCTTCCTATAGGCAGCTCCCGGACCAGCCTCCATCCATCCATGTATCTGCCTTCTTAGCTGAGCACCATCTTTCGCAGGAAGCTTCCCCAATCTCTGCCACCTCCCCCAGGCCCTCGCACGCTCCCTCCGTGTACTGGCTGAGGCACATCGGCTTTGTTATTTGTATTTGTGCTTCATGGTAGACATTTCTATGGACGGTACTTCTCCTCTCCCCTAGGATCTGGGCTCCTTCTAGGCAGACTCTGCGTCTTTGTGCTGCTGACTGATTGGAGTTGCCTGGCACAGCGGCCAGGGAGGTGACCTGCTCAGGGTCACACAGCCAGTGTGTCAGAGGTTGGCTCCGAACCCAGGTTATCCTGACTCGGAGGCTGCTGGCCTCTGTATCTGCCGCAGGACGCTGCCTCGAGGAATAATTAAATGGATTAAAGATGAACAAGGATCCTGATTTATAGACGAAGAAACCGAACACCAAAGAGATGAAATGATTTGTTCAGAGGAGCAGGGATTGGAACCCGGGTCTCCTGACGCCAAGCCCAGACTTTCCATGAGCCTGATTATTTACTAGCTTGTACTGACCTCTGGAGCGAGTCCTGGGCCAGGAAGGAGGATCATGGGACGGAGGAGGGGAAGAAGCCCGGCCCGGGATGTTTCCCTCCAAACCAGAGTCAAGGCCAGACGAGCATCTCCGGGTCTGCCCATTGCACAGATCACAACGTTTAAGAAGACTCAGAGATAAAGCCTCGACCTGGATTTGAAAGAACTTCGTCCTCTTTTTCTTTTTTGTGTCCCTATCCTGACTCTTCATCCTTCGGCACTGGAGTCCACGCAGAAGGTAGCAGCATCTTCATGGCTTCACATTTCCTTAATTTTCCTGAAAAGGAGGCATCACCTCTCGGCTTCAAGGAAAAAAGAGAGGGGGGGAATGTATATTTATGCTGTATATGCCAATCAGTAAACCTTTACTAAGCATCTTCGATGGGCCAGGCACTGGGCTAAGTGCTTGGAGGCTCTGCCCTCGAGGCTCTTACAGTCGAAGGGGGGAAGAGAGGATGGAGACGATGTACGCAAAGCAGGCTCCACGCAGGATAAGCAAGAGCGAAGTCACCGCGAGAGGCTTGTCTTCTCTCAGACCGCAAGTCCTTGAGAACAGGAATGGTCTCCTTCTGTGTCCTTGTATGACACCCAGAGACTTCCTCTGGTTGGGGGACTCGGTCAAAGATGGAACGAGAAGGCAAACCCCTTGAGGGCAGCGACATGGGCATCAGTTTAACGTTTGCACATTCAAGGTCGAGCCTAGAATCTTCGGTCACTCAACAAAATGTATTATTATTATATATATAATATAATATTACCATATTATTTTTATTTTATTATATGGTAACATATT
>NW_025359054.1:0-1450 GCF_016433145.1 Gracilinanus agilis | reverse complement strand
GGGGGGGGTGAAGGGGAAAGGAGGAGCATGAATCAGGTAACCATGTTAAAAATGTATATTAATAAATGTTATAAAAAAAATCTTAAGTAGTATCTATTTAAAACTAAGATCTGTCACCATATGAACTGAAGTAAAACAATAATGTCCATTATCACCATTACTATTCAATATTATCATCAAAATGTTACCTCTAGCAACAAGACAATAAAAAGAAAATGAAGGAGGAAGCATAGGCATAGAGGAAATAAAGTTTTCATTTTTTTAAATTTTCTTTTATGTAGTTATTGTTTCTACAATTTGTTCTTTGATATATTCATTATTTAAGATTTCACTGTTGTCTCCATTGAGTCTGCATCTTTTGTTTGTAGTCCCTAAAACAATTTCTATTCTTATTGACTTATGATCTATAAATGATATATTGACTATTTCTACTTATTTTAAATTTGTTTGCAATATCTCTGTGCCCTGGTACTTGCTCAGTTTTTGCAAAAGTTTCATGTGGTGCAGAAAATTATGTTTATTTTTTACCACCCATTTAGGAGGTACCATCATTCTTTTTAAACTTCAAAAATTTGTTGTTTCATATTTTCCTTTTTGTTTACCTTTCTGTTAGATATAGCCCTACCTGGAAACCATTCCAGATAGAAAGATCTGCCAAAAGTTGTGTACCACTAGTCTTTGCTAAAATCAAAATCATCGAAAAACTATGATCACTTCCATGCCACCAGGTGGCAACAGAATGGGACCTAGTTGAAAGTTGTTTATAGACAGAAATCATATCAGTATGGATGTGATATGCCTGAGGCTCCTGATTATATCTTTGTTAGATGGACCCAAAGTCACAGCTAGAGAGTATGCCCGGATGGAGTTAACCACTGGCAGCCTCTATGTTTCCTGTGTCTTGTGAAAAATGTAGACTCTCTGACCCACCTTGTCTATTACTGGGTGACACAACCTTAAGTTTCATTTAGCTCTTTCATCCTAACTTGTCTTTTTCTTTGGGGGGGGGGGGAATTTCTTTTGATTTCTTAGCCCAACATCCATCTTTGAATAGAACAAAAACTGAGAATAAAGGGAGAGGAAAGGCAAAGAAGGAGGCATCTGATGATCAAAAAAGAAGGAAAGTACAAAATAAGCTTTCTAAATATAAAATAGGAATTCTCAAGTAATATTTTCAGAGAAATGAATATATTATGCTTGATGAATTCCAGATTCTTTCTAAGAACTGAACCTGACCCTACAGCAGCTACATTTCATTGCTTGGATAGAAATACATTGGGTGATGTCCTTATTCCTTTCCTCCTCTTGTTGTTTTTCAGTCAGCATGAACAAAAACCATGGGGTTTTCTTGACAAAGACATGTGTCTATGATTCAGAGTATAAGCAAGTCCTCTTATGTATTCTAAGGGGAAGAATATATATATATATATACATATATATGTATATATAT
>NW_025359053.1:0-6299 GCF_016433145.1 Gracilinanus agilis | reverse complement strand
GAGAGAGAGAGAGAGAGAGAGAGAGAGAGAGAGAGAGAGAAGAAATAGGTAGGCAGGACAACAGTTGAGAAAAATGCTACAAAATCAGGTCTCTGACACTTGACTCAGTGTAGTATAGGAGCAAATCTGGGACAATAGCAGGAGGCAAGCCCAGGACAGAGGGAGACCCAAAGTTTTCCTGGACCATTAGGAAGGAAGGGAAGGATAAAAGTTCAGCAATTGCAAGACAAGAAGGAAAAGTCAAAGCAAAGAAAGGCTCTGCCTTCAAAATAACCTCAAGTCCCATAGAAATTACAACCTGTCTATGATTTAGGAGATAAATCCTAGAGTCTGTCAAAGGTAAGAGATGAACTCAATGAGCTTTAAGGCTCTTTCCAGCTCTAAATCTATGTTCCTATAATCATTCTAATGCTCTCTAAATTGATTGAGATGCATAAGAGGTTGGGAATTGTCCAGGGTCACACAATAAGTGTCAGAGGTAGGATTTTAATTCAAAATCCCCTTACTATCTTTCCTTCATCCAGGATGTTCTCTATCTGCCTCCCTCTATCAACTTTGTATAATATTACGGTTTTATCCAAATGCCATCTATGTCCTCATCCAAGGCATTAACAAAAATAAACCTAATGAGGTTAAATGCCAAACCTTGGAGGTATTACTCTGGAGATTTTGCTAGTTATGTCTCCTTTGACAGCTTTCAAGAAGTCACTGAAGCAGCAGAGAATGATTTTCATGAGTGGCCTGAATTCTGCATTTATTCTGAAAGTATTCAAAGGTAAATTTAAGATTCACATTAAAACTCTTCAGAACTTTTAGGGGCTTAAAGGAAAAGTTTTGTTAAATGGAACTATTGTCCTAAGAAGAATTTGAAGATGGAGAAAATTTCCCAAAATCTATTGTTATTAAGCCCCAAGTCCTGTTTTAAAATGAAGTAATGAATAAATAGTGATGCTAATGGAAGAGAAAAGTATTAGAGGCTATTCTTTCTAGCTATCCTTCTGTGACAGGATTCCAAGTGGCATCTAGGTTAAAATAACACAATTAATTAATATTCTAGTGTTATAGGGCTGCAAGTCAGTAAGTCAATTAAGAAGTCTGTAGTAAGTGCTCATTATGTTCCAAACTCTGTGCAAAATAAGAAGATATGAAGAAGGGCAAAAGGCATTCCTGGCTCTCAGGGAATTCACAGTCTACTGAGGGACACAATATACAAATAATTGGGTATAAACAAGCTATATGGACAGGATAAATGGGAAAAAACTCAGAAAAGAGAAAGTACTGGTATTAAAGGAGAGTGTGCAAAGCTTCTTGAAGAAGGAAGAATTTATATGGGACTTGAAAGAAGCTTTAATGCACTGGTGAGAAAGGGGAACATTCTAAACCTATAGACAACCAGAGAAAATGCCCAGAGTCGGAGAAAATACTATTGTCTGGGGAATAACGGGAAGACCAGGGTGACTGGATCAGAGCACATTTGAGAGGAGGATTAGGTACAAATTATAGAAAATTACATGTTCTAAATAATTTTAAATGAGTGTAACTCAGGACAATAAACCAGTACAGACACATAATATGGGTTATAGCCTGCTCAACTATCAAGAATGGTTGGGAATTCTACCAAACAGTCAAAGAATAACGAACTCCAATAATATGTAAACTATTTAGAAAGATAGGGGAAGAAGGAATCCTTCCAAACTCTCCTTATGACACAAATATAGTATAGATACCCAAACCAGGAAGAGACAGAATAAAAAAAGAAAATTATAGATCAGTCTCCCTAATTACTATTAATGCAAAATTTTTAATATATGACTAGCAAGGCGATTACAACAATATATCACAAGAATCATACACCATGATTCAGTAGGTTTTATATCAGGAATATAGAGATGGTTCAATATTAGGAAAACCATTAGCATATTTGACCATATCCATAACAAAATCAACAGAAACCACATGATTATATCAATAAAGTCAGAAAATGCATTTGACAAAATACAACACCCATTCCTTTTTAAAAACAGAATACAGTGGAATAAATAGAACCTTTTTCAAAATGATAAATGGCATCTATCTAAGACTATCAGCAAGCATTATCTATTATAGAGATGAACTAAAATCCTTCCCAATAAGATCAGGTATAAAGCAAGGTTGTCCATTATCACCCTCTTATTTAATATTGTAGAAATGCCTGCTGTAGCAATAAGAACAGAACAAAGAAGTTGAAGGAATTAGAATAGGCAACTCTTTAGAGATGATATGGTGATATACCTAACCATAAAACTAATAGAATAATATAATAATTAACAACTTTAGCAAAGTCATAGATACAAAATAATCCTACATAAATCATCAACATTTCTATATGTCAACAACAAAATCCAAAAGTAAGAGATAGAAAAGGAAATTCCACCAGAATTTCAATTTACCACCAACAAAATCCAACAGGAAGAAGATAGAAAAGGAAACTCTAGATAATGAAAATACCCAGGGGCATACCTACTAAAACAAACCCAGCAACTATATGAAAAAAATTACAAAACACTATTCACACAAATAAATTCAGATCTAAGCAATTAGAAAAAAATATTAATTGCTCAAGGATAGGCCAAGCCAATAAAATATAGTGAAAACGACAATCCTACCTAAATTAATTTACTTATTCAGTGCCAATCAAATCAAATTACCCAAAAATTATTTCACAGAACTAAAAAAACTACCATCAAAGTTCATCTGGAACAAAAAAAGGCAAAGAATATTGAAGGAGTTAATGAAAAAAAATATGAAGAAAAGAGGTCTGGTTGCACCAGATATCAGACTATTCAATAAAGTAGTAATCCTCAAAACAATCTGGTACTGACGAAGAAATAGAGTCATGAATCAATGGAGTAGATTCAGTAACCTATTTTGTTAATGCTGATATTGCCCGTAGCAATTTAGTGTTTGATAAATCCCCAAATCCAAGCTTTGGGGGAAAGAATTCACTATTTGACAAAAATTACTGGGGAAACTGGAAAGCAGTATGACAGAAAGTAGATATAAACCAACATTCACACCATAAAATCAGATTAAGTCAAAATAGATATGATTTAGAAACAAAAAGGGTGACACCATCAACAAATTAGGGGAACATGGTATAATGGTTAAATTAGGATTTTGATTAAATAAGAGAGTTATAAAAAAGTGTCACCAATTATTCTTAAGTCAGGAAAACTGTTAGCAGCTTTTAACAATTTTGTTTAACTGGAATATTAGTAAAAAGAGGGAAATGTGGAAGGGAAAGAGGTAAGGAGTCTGCTTAGCCTACCCTAAAGGCTGAGTCTGTGAAATGAAGCTCACTCCCTAACAGAGTTCCAATCTCCACGTGGAAATCTAGTCACTCACCAGTAAGCCAGGCAGGATCCAGGCAAGGTTCCAATGCAGAAAAACCCTAATGAGCTAAGCTCACCAAGGCAGCAGTGAACCCAACAACAAAGTCTGACTCCAAGAAGCTCCAAAGCTGAAAGATAAAGTTCCAAAGCTGAAAACTCCAGTCAAAAAGCCCAAAGTTCCAAGTTGAAGTCAAAATCCAAAAGCCCCAAGAAGCCATCCTCCAAAGAAGAACTCCAAAGGAGAAGTACCTTGGACAGAAAGTTCAGGACTTTTTATAGTCCTTTTTCCCACATCACTTCCTGTCCCTTCCCTACTTTATGGGAACCAGTCACAGTCTTTCAGTTTGCCTAGTGTAAGGGAGAAACCAGGGAAAGGTGCCTTAAACAGTAAATATTGGTTCAGGTGGGTGTGTGGGAGACAAGAATGACAGGAAGGGGTCCAACGAGTAGGGAGACCAGAGTTTACTGCCAAGGTGGTGACTGTGGAAAGGAATAGCAGTTGGGCCCAACTGCCACTCTGCTGTAACTAGACTAGGCCTATGGAGACCAGCAGGTAGAGGCAAGGTTTATAACAGTTTTAATCAGGGACTACAGGATAAAGGATGGGAATAGGGATTACTACATTTAAACCCTAAGGGCCAACCAAGGGTCAGGGAAAGGGACTTAGCTATGCTAAACTGTGGCCTAAGTCAGGCAGGGCTCAGAGGAAGCAGTACTGGACTCACAAGGGGAAAGTTCCAGCCAGGTTTGGTCAGCTTAGCTGAGGACCTGAGGATGGCTTTACTTGGGATCTCATGGCTAATCCATGGATGGTTTCAGGATGCCAGGAGTCAACTCCACCAGAACAGGTGATCCAAGGTATCCAGGTAGGGAGGGAAAGTTTGCAATGCTGTCCACCAGATCACAAACCACTCCCTACTCGGTGCTGCTCTGCAGGTCTGATGTCCTCTGCTATAAGCCCTCAACACTCTCCAGGATCCCAGGGAATCTGGATACAACTCCACAAGCTCTGAGGTCTCCCAGGGAATACTTACTACTTGTTGCAACCACCATGAAGTCTCTCCCAGTCAGCAAGGAAACACTTCCTGCTTCTTCATTCCATTTTGGAATCCTCTAGCCCTTCCTGCAAGGTCTAATACTAATGCTAAACTAATAACTTAAGTAATCTCCCTCATAACACTAGCCCTGCCTGGGGGTAGACAGTGGCCTCTGGAATTGTCACCCATTCTTGCAAGTGACTTGTGAACTCTCTTATATCTCTTATATATACCAGACTGGTAAGGTACTAAATAGGCGTACTTAAGTTTTTGATTGATTAATTTATAAATTGCTGATTGATATACAAAGAGTTTGATTCACTCTTCACAATGGAAAAGTTTACTTGTCATATTTATGGAAAAGGGAAGAATTTTATGACCAAAATAGATATCATGAATGTTAAAAAATAAAATAGATGATTGTATTACATAAATGAAAATGTTTTTGTACAAATAAATCCAATGCAACCAAGATTAGAATGGAAACAACAAATGTGTAAAAAGGTTTTAAAGCAAATGCCTATGACAAAAATTTCATTTCTCAAATATATAGAGAACTGAGTCAAATTTATAAGAATGCAGAACATTCCCCAATTGGTCAAAGAATATCAACAGGCAGTTATCAAAAAATTAAAACCCAATAGTCATGTGAAAAAATGCTCCTAAACACTTTTGATTAGGGAATTGAAAATTAAAATAGCTCTGAGATGCCACTTCACACCTACCAGATTGACTAACATAACTAAAAAAGGAAAATGATAAATATTGAAGGAGATATAGGAAAATTGGGACACTGATACACTGTTGGTAGAAATGATACAACCATTCTGGAAAGCAATATGGAACCAGGCTCAAAAGGCCCCAAACTATGCATATCCTTTGACCCAACAAAACCATTATCAAGTATGTATCCCAAAAGTATCTTTTTTTGTAGTAGCAAAGAATTAGAAACTAATGGATTGTCCATCACTTGGAGAATGAATGAACAAGTTGTGGTATATGGTTGTCACGAAATACTATTGTATCATAAGAAATGATGAACAGGATGAGTTTTTAAAAATCTAGAAAGACTTATTATATGAACTGATACAAAGTGAAGTGAGTAGAACACAGAGAATAATGTATGCAGTAATAGAAATATTATGTAATGATCAACTGTGAAGGACTAAACCATTATCAGCAAAGCAAAGTCTTCAAGATAACTACAAGGGAAACAAAATGAAAATGCTATCTCTAGCCAAAGAAAGAATTATTGGAATCTGAGTACAAATCAAAACATGCCATCTTTCACTATATTTCCTTCATGAGTTTCTATTGTATGTGATGTGTCTTCTATTGATCATGAAATGAGCAATATGGAAATATATAATACATGAAAGATCAATTATAACCCATATCAGAATATTCACTACCTAGGAGTGAGGAGAAGAGGAAAATATGAATTTTAAAATGTCAAAAACAATTGTCAAAAAATATTTCTATCTGTAGCAGAAAAAATTAAAAATTAAGATAAAATTAAAATTAACCAAAAAAAGAATGGTTGTAAGGGATGTTATCTATGAAATCTATGTCACAAAAAGAAAACAGATTGGCTATGAGGTGAAAGAGGAGAGTGAATGCTACCCACTGTTGTAGTGAAATTAGTGTGGTCAAGAACCTTACTCCCTCTCCTTTGGATTAATTGCTATAACCATACTGGATTCATGACAGACCCTTGAAGGACAACAGTCGTGAGATCTCCCAACTAGCCCAGTGGACCTGTTTTGCCTTCCAGCTTTCCCTTACTTTTTAAAAATTTTTTTTAATATTTTATTTTTTTAGAAACATTTTCCATGGTTACATGATTCTTGTTTTTACTTTCCCCTTCACCCTCCTTCACCCCCCCCCCATA
>NW_025359052.1:0-4167 GCF_016433145.1 Gracilinanus agilis | reverse complement strand
GAGGAAGAGGAAGAGGAAGAGGAAGAGGAAGAGGAAGAGGAAGAGGAAGAGGAAGAGGAAGAGGAGGAGGAGGAGGAGGAAGGAAGAGGAGGAAGGAGGAGGAAGAAGAAGAAGAAAAATAGGAATTAAGCCAATATAATAATTGATAATGCATTATGGACTGGATTCAAACATTCTTACTTTAAACTTAAGGATGTTTATCAGGGGTTCTGAGTTCCTTGGTTGGGAAGATAGATTTCAGGTAGGTCTGTGAAATTGAATATGAAAAAATTGTATCTTGATTTTCACTCATTTCTAATTAAAATTTAGCATTTCTTTCAATTATGAATTTAATTTGTTTTTCAAAGAAGGGATTCATAGACTTTTTCTGGCTGACAAAAGCAGCTATGCCACAGGAAAACTTAAAAACCTCTGGTTTAATCATATCTAGCAGAAATCATTATTTATATTTTTTATTTTAACTCCTTTAAATGGGTCAATAATTGTGAAACAATCCTTTGAATAGACTGAAGGAATATGGAAGCACTAAGTTTTATTGAAGCATTGTTCAGCTACCCATTGACATACTTGAACCTATTTTGACTCATTTATGTAATCTATTAAATTCTGATTATGTTCCAGGACTTATACTAGACACTATGGTTAAAAAAAAAAAAAACAAAGTCAAACAGTCTCTGACCTCAAGGAACTTAAATTATAATGGTTTGTTACTTCAACTTAGTTTTTATACAGTTCAGGGTACAACAGCAATGAACCAGAGTAGAAATTTCATCAAAAATTTGAGAATAGGAGAAATTTAGTTCTTTGAAAGCTACTCTTAGATTTTAAAATTCTAAGATTAAAACTGAGTTAAAGTAAAAACAGAGCTTCTATTTTATTTAATATTTAAATTTAATCATTATATATGCTAAATGTAGTCATATAAAATTTCTCCGTTAGCCTAAATATAGCTAATATGAGGGGGAGAAGGATTGGCACTTGTACAGAACATGTTTTTTAAAATGTGTGTGTATTCAACCTGGATTCACTTGATAATTCTCCCACTTCATTTTTCTCATACAAGCATCACATACACATATTTGAAAATGTATGCATTTTCACAGACAAATTTGTAAGACACTTCTAAATGTCCCCATTGCATGAGGTTGGTGAACTCCTATACCATTTTTTTGCCAATTAGGTATGAGTATCTAACATGATCTTTTAATCTGTTGCATCATTTCTAAGCACAGGAACACAAATAAGATAAACAAAGTCTCTAAGCCAAGACGAAATAGGTTTATTGGGAGATAGGCAGTCTCACAATAAAGTTGGACTTCTGGTCAAGACCAAAAGATCTAGAGCTTTCTTAGAGGACTTTTATGCCCAAAGAATCATTGGTAAAAAAAAGTCACTTGATGATGACTTGAAACTGTTATATTAAAAGGAGGATCTGCTATCTCTTAGATGTATAGGTAGATGGAGTACAGAGAGAGGATAGGATGACACCTCTCTCTCCTATAACAGTTGCCCAGGTAGGATCCTTTAGGTCAATGTATGATATCACTTCAGGACCCACTGGGGGGTTAATTGGTATTATTAAATTGGGCTCTTCAGCTTGGTAACATTGCTAATCTGACTGCGTGACTCCCTTCCCAAATAAACTATGAATAATCAATTCAGGAAGGTACTTTAAAACTTTAAATATATTTGGCAAAAAGGATAATGGTAAGGGAATAAGGTATTAGGAGACCCTACTTTAAATTGATACTAATAAATCTCTAACTGCAGGCAAATGAAGGAATCAAGATCATAGCTTCTCTCTGGTACAGCATGGCCAGGGCTAAACCAGAGCAGGCAAACTGCTGTGAAATCTTCAGCTTCTTCTTCAGTAGATCTTAAGCCTAATCAGTTGAGATTTCCACCCTTTGTCCACCCTCTTCTTCTTCTTCTCCCCACTTCCCGGATCCCTCCTGGGCCCTGGGAAGCCTAGATGACTAAGATGATTTACTTCCTAATATCTGGGGCAGTAAAAACAGAGATGGTGGTCTAATACAAGTTAATGAAGGTACAGGAAACACAGGAGGAGCTTGCAGGGTTGAGTTTGCAAGTCTCTCTTTCCCCAAAGACCAGGATCCACATTGATCTCCAGCCTCAGGGACAGGTAAAAACCCAAGAACCTCTGTCAGGGTTCTCAACTGCTCTCTCCTGAATCCACATACCTCTCTGGTAACATTCCATCCAACTGATTCACCTGTCAATCAACAGTGAACTTCAAGCTCCCAGAGATTCAATATAACAAAAGTCACTTGATAGAATGGGGGAGTGGGACAACCTGAAGCCTGATGATATCAATGATAATGTTTACTAAGGTGGCCAGTGGGACAAAATCCTGGTGATGTATACTAGAGTGTATACAAAGGTGAAGCAGTGTCAGCAGGCTTCTAACTGAGGCAAAAGTCTCTATCCTAATGAAGACCAAGTCACAAGTTCAAGACCATGATTGCTGAGGGTACATGATATAGCAAGTTAAAGGCTAAGGCTAAAACTAAGGCCTATGCTAACAATAATTAACTATATTCAAGCAATTATTTTACTTTAAAACTTGTACTAAAATAATCATAAAAGGCCTACTAAAATCATCACATATACTAACATTATTTAACTATCTTAGAATTATAATTATTTTTAACTCAATACTACTACTAACATTAAAATCTAATCTTTATATAAAAGGGTAGGGGGTTTTTCACTCACAAATGCTTCTTTTCCCCTTCACCTCCACCAATCCTCATAATATAGTACTATTGCTAAGATTTTCAGATGAAAAAGAAAAACATCATTTTTTTCTTATTCAACATTGTCAGAAAGTGTAAATGTAGAGAATAGTGGTACACAGGAGGCACTTAGCAACTAAAATATACTGACAAACTATAACGAAATCAAATTTTAGATGTTTATATAACATTTGTTTGTCTATGTTGCTTCAGGACTCCACAGTGTTACCATAACTTATCAGTGGGGAATCATTAGCAGTGTTTGAAATGCTAGAAGTAAAAGTGTTTCAGAACTGTGATAGATGCAACAGCTATTTTCGTTTCTTTTTAAGTTAAGTGAGAACTCTGATAGTACTGTGTGTAACTATAAAATAGAAACCTTTGTAACTAAATCTCTATCTCTCAAATCAATGAGAAATGAATTGTGTGCCTTAGGGTAGCTATTTTCTCATTTTAAGTTAAACCAGAGTATGGCTAAGTTAATGCCCATTTCCAAAAGAAGAATGACTTGCTCAGCAAGTTTTCAGATGTGTTTGAGATCAGAAAACTAGTGAAGATGGCATTTTATTACATGCGTAAGTTACCTACATTAAGAGGAAACAAGTTAGATAGCTAGGCCACACGGTGGGCAGAGTAGATTGATGGACCAGGAAGTAGGAAAACCCGAGTTTGAATCCTGCCACAGATAATGTCTAGTTTTGTGAATAGTCATTAAGTCCTTTAGCCTCAATTTTCCCACCAGTAATATTGAAGTAGAAAGAGTTCATACTTCACAGTGTTGTTGTGAACATCAAATGGGATAATACCTGAAAAGCACATTGTAAACTTTAGTTATATATTTGTATATAATCAGAAAACTAAAGATAAGTGCACTTTATTATGTCTGAAAGTAAACTACGTAAGTACATAAATATGAAGCAAGTTGGATAGGTAGATAGCTCATGTTAGCTAAAAGCCATCCTCTTTGATCATCATCATCATAATAATAATCTTATTTATGAATTATTATAATACAGTATTTCTGACTTCTTCCACTCAAATTATATTCTGATGCTTCATGGTGATATGGAGGAGACATCTGAGTTCTCACATGCTACTAATATCTTTATTATTCTTACATCACTATATGAAGTTTGTTGTGGAGTATATGAAGTGATTATCTGAAAGTACATAGGCAATATGTTAGCAGAAAAATAAATGGGTTATAGATTATTCAAAATAACCACTTTGACCTCGTGTAGTTTATTTTTTTAATTTTATTTTTTCCAAATTACATGTGAATTCAATTTTTAATATTCATTTTCTGACATTTTGAAATCCATGTTCTCTCTTCCCTCTCCGCCCCTCCCTTCCCCAAAAGGGCAGGTAATAGGATATAAGTTGTACATATATTATCCTAATATATATATAT
>NW_025359051.1:0-5007 GCF_016433145.1 Gracilinanus agilis | reverse complement strand
ACATTGTCCATGACAACTGCAAACTCTTTGCATGTGCATAAGCTTCTCCTTTTTATACTCAACAGGTAATTGAACAAAGTTTTCTCTGTAGTGGCTTCTGACATCAGTCTTGTATGCTTTATATATATATTTCAAAAGTTTGATATATATAAGACTCCTTGTTTGAGATGGACTTTAAAGTTTAAAATGCTTTAAAAAATCAACAAACAATAACCACAATGGGATCTCATGTTCTTAACATTTCAGACATTTGTATGACTGTAAAGGTGTGGTCTTTTGGACAATATTGTCCCTGTGTTGCCTAAACTGTGTTGCCTATTCCTTTCTCAGTTAAAAAAAATTACATAAAGTATAGAAAAGGAGTAATCATTTATTAACCCCTACTATGTGCCAGGCACTGTGCTAAGTGCATTAAAAACATCCCACTTGATCTTTACAACAACCCTGTGAGGTAGGTGCTATTACTGTCCCCAATTTACACTTTTGGAAAGTGAGGCAGACAGAAGTTACATAATTTGCTCAGAGTCATAGAGCTAGAAAGCATCTGAGACTGGATCTGAACTCATAAATCAGTTCCTCATAATTCCAGACAAAGCATTATCCACTGTACCACTTAGCTGCTCCTACATTTAATAAGTGCATAACCTTCTTATAAATATTTTATAGAGAGGAGAAAGCAGGGGGTCAGTAGAGCTCATATGGGTCAGTAATTGGTCAAGTCTTTCTAGAGTGTCCTCTAGATGCCTTTAAAATGTTGTGCCCTCCATAGCAGAATTTTTCTCAATGCCTCTGGTTATGCATGTCAAAGAGGAAATTCCTTCTATCTTCTTGCTTTATGCTAAAGCTTCTTCACATGGTACATATGGTGGAGACATTGGGGTAGGATGGAAAGAATGCTGACTTTGGAGTCAGAGGACCTAAGTTCAAATCCAAGTAGGGATTCTTTCATTCAATTTGTATAGACAGAGACTAGCACAGTGCCTGACACATAGTAGGTGTTTAATAAATGCTAGTTAATTGATAGAATGTAAAGTGATGGACTAGGTTTCTGCTAAGGTCTTCCTATAGGGTACATAGCTGAAGCAAGACACCACTTAGGTAGAGGCTGCCTCAGAAGGCATGATATAATTGAATCTGACATCGACTGGTCCTAGGGGATAAAAGGAATTTGGGAGTGGAATTTGCCAAGTCTATTTTCCTTAGACATGAATGCAGGAGATGTTGAACCAAAAAAATGTTGTATCAAAGGGGAATTGGGGTTCTTGATGTCTAATAGGAATCTCATTGCCTTGTGGGATGTTTTTTTGATTCTGCATTGCTGCCCTGGAAAATAAGATGAGAGAGAGGAATGATGTCTTTTTCTAATTTATTTTTTGTGAAGTTATTTTGCCAAAGTCTGTAGGGTGGTTGGTGAAGGAGAATCTTAGCCAAAGTTGGATACCTCACAGGTAAGGCTTGGCCCAGAAGGTAGGATAGAATTGCTCCTGACATAGACTGATCCTAAAGGATGGAGAGGACTTGGGATTGGAGTTGAATAAGTCAACCTGTTTTAGGAATTTCACTCCTTCCTTTGTTGATCCCCATGGGGGAAACCAGCTGCCAAGAGGATTCATCTTTATGAGTCAAGTTCTGCAAAACTCTGCATTTTAGTCACCTATTGAGAAGACAGTGATAGAAAGTTTATAGTTTGAAATGTATGTGCCTTTTAGTTCCCTTTGTCCCCTTTTTCAGTACTTTAGTATCATCTTTATGAAAAGGTTAGGTGGTTTTATAGGACTGAGACAAATTTTGTGTATTTATCTGTCTTATGTCTCCAAGGTCAAGAATTTAATGCTCTCCCTTTGATGATTAATCACCTTTTATTTGGCTTCATTTGTACCAAGACAGCAGACATAGTGAGATACTCATACTATGTTGAGTCTTTTCAGAATTAGCCGGAACATGGGCTCTCTTGGCATACCCAACCTCAGAGAACCAAGAGTAACCTCCAAACTAAGATGGAAATATTGGAAGAGGATTTTGTGGAGTTTGGAATCTGATGCTGGACAAATTTAATGTTTTCTGTGGACTTTAATAGGCTCTCCACTGGAGGAGGAACAAATAGAGGATTTCTCATCCCTGGTTTGGTCAAAGTTAATCAAGCTTGAATAAAAGACTAACATCTCAGGAGACAGATTTGACATATTTTGCACTGAACATAGCAGGTTTGTTTCTGCCTAATTTATACATTCATAGAAATGTTCTATTGGCATGGATATTTATTTCCCCTCTGAGATTCATGCTGGTTTCTAATTTTCATCAACAAGAACTGGAAAAGAGCAGATTGTGAAAACACAAAATAAAGAATAGGCCTACAAATAACTTAATTGGAATGTAACAGGTAAGTATTAAAAAGTTTAAGCTGTTGACCACTTCAAAAATTCCATCCTCAGGATTAAAAGTACCTAAGTGAATTAGATTCCCTAAGAAAATACCTTAACTCCAGGAACTAAGGTCAGTAGTTTTTGAAACCTCTAATCAATTATTCGACCAACAATCCATTTATTAAATACCTGTCATGTCAATCACTGGGTTAGGTTCTGAGGATACAAATGAAAAATTAAGGTACTTTTTGCTCTCAAGGAATTTACCAGGCAGTTATGACATGTTCACAGAGAAGATAAATTTATTATTTTTTTAACATTTAATATTCATTATAAATATTTTTGAGTTCCAGATTCTTTCTCTCTTGCCTGTTCCTCAGCCAACCATTGAAAAGACAAAAAATAGGATATCAATTATACATATGAAATAATGCAAAACATTTCCGGATTAGCCATGTTATTTTAAAAAAACAACAAGAAAAATAAAGTGAAAAATTTGTTTAAATCGGTACTTAGATTCCATCAATTCTTTCTCTGAAGGTGGATAACATTGTTTTGGATCTTTATGCTGCTGAGAATAGCTAAGCCCTTCACAGTTGATCATCATATGATAACATAATAGTTGTTACTGTGTACAATGTTCTTCTGGTTCTGTTCACTTCAATTTGCATCAGTTGATATGTCTTCCCAGGTTTTTCAGAAATCATTTTGCTTGTCATTTCTTATAATATTCTATTACAATCATATGCCGCAGTTATTCAGCTATTTCTTAATTTATCAGCATCCCCTCAATTTCTAATTCTTTGTTACTCTGAAAAGAGTTGCTATAAATATTTTTGTATGTATAGGTCCTTTTATTTTTCTTTGATCTTTTTGGAATATATACATAAGTGGTATTGCTGGATCAAAGCATAAGCACAATTTTTTGTGCTTTTGGGCATAGTTCCTAATTGCTTTCCAGAATGGTTGGATCAATTCACAACTTTACCAACAGTGCATTAGTGTCCTTTTTTTTCTATATCACCTCCAGCACTTGCCATTTGTCAATCTGATAGGTGTGGGGTGGTCACTTAGAGTTGTTTTAATTTGTATTTCTCTAATCAAGAATGATTTAGAGCATTTTTTCTATATCTGTAGATAGCTTTAATTTTTTCTTCTGAAAACTGCCTGTTTATATTCTTATCTATCAATTGAGGAATGACTCATAGTTTTATTAATTTGATTCAGCTCTCTAAATATCTGAGAAATGTGGCCTTTATGAGAGAAATTTGCTTCAGTTTTCTGCTTTCATTCTAATGTTGGTTGCATTGATTTTACCTGTACAGAGCCTTCTTAACTTAATGTAATCAAAATTATCCATTTTACTTCCCATAGTTCTATGTTTTCTTTGGTCATAAAGTATTCCTTTATCCATAGATCTGACTAGTGAAATTTCAGTAAAAGATTTTTAAATGAAAGCAATTCAGTCTGCTGGCTTTGAAGGGAGTAATGAGCTTCAAGAGGTATATAGGGAAAGTATTCCAGAAATGGAGGATAGACAGTACAAAGGTCTAGAAATAGCGGCTGAACTGTTGTTCCCTACGTGGAACAGTAAAGAGGTCATTTAGCCTGGAATGTAGACTGTCAGGGGAGTAATGTGTAATCAGCTACAAAAGATAGTTTGGAGTCACATTATAAAAGAGCTTTGAATTCCAAAGAAAGGAGTTTGTTGTTTAATTTAGAGGCAGAAGGAAGCTATTGAAGCACAGGGGGCAGGGCATAGATGTTCATCTTGCAAAGAAGACTCAGCAAAATGGGTTGAACAGATAAGCAGGAAAAGAACCATGACAGAGAAGTCTTACCAAGGAGGTGAGAATCATATTTACTGATGTGCTTTCCTCCATTTTGTCCTCATAAATTGCCTATAACCAAAATAAGTGATGCATTTAAATGTATTCAAGAATTTTTAGAAATTTAGAGTTATATCATCCCACAAAAACTTCAACAGGTTAAACAATTTAAACATTAAAAAATGAGCCATAAGAAAATTAGGGAAAATGGAATAACATATTTTTCACAAATGAAAAAAAGGAGAAATATTATCTATCAAAGGTGAATATTGATTCAAAAGACTTGGCTTCTGATCCACTTTGAGGGAATTTTCTACCTTTGGTTTGAATATCCTTTCCTCCCATTCTTCTATGTGTACCCTAGAAACTTTAGTACATAGAATTTAGGGGTGGCAATTTTCTTACTTGCCCCATTAATCAGATTCATCTACCTACTCCCAGAATATTCAACATTATATCATCCTAATATATTAAATGTCTGAATCTATGAGAGCAGATGACTCATAGTAGCACCTTGATCAGATACCAAAAAATAAGAGGAAGTGTTAAGGCTGGATCCTCCATTTTTAAAGGTTTACTCCTCAGCTTTAAATTTTTTAGTAGGGGATTGGATTAGAGTCCTTGTCATGGCATTTGCTTGTGGAAGAGCCAGTTGAAACCATTCCATGGAGCATATGGAGTGTGGAGCCTGTACTTTGGCTATTTCTATATAACATCTGTTTAGGTCCCGCAATGAAGGGCATTAACACACCAGTCCTCTGCTTGATTTTCATGTGCTCTCCTTCTCCTCATGATAGAATAAAGATGTGTTGGAG
>NW_025359050.1:0-3711 GCF_016433145.1 Gracilinanus agilis | reverse complement strand
GGGGAAAGGGGGTGCGTCTGGGCTGCGCGGGGCACGGCCAGGTGGCTACGGTGGGGGGGAAGTGTGGGCAGAGCCTGGGCGGGGCGCCGCTCCATGCCCTGTGGTTTCTTATACCACTCCTGTGGTTTCTTATACCACCCTCTGCCCTTCCTCTCAGACCCTGATTACCTGAGTCAGTGCTCTCTTTTTAGATACGAAACAAAAATTTTACAAATGGAAGTAACTTTACTTACTGTTTTAAATGTTTTTATTTCCCCAATTACTCATAATAGCAAGTTACAACATACACCTTCAGAAACTTTTAAGATCCAAATTGCCTTCTTCCCCCCTCCCTCCCTGAGATGGCAAGCAGTTTAATCTGGATTATATGTATTATCATGCAAAACGTTATGGGAGTAATTATTTTTTTAAAAACTCTTACCTCCTGTCTTGGAATCAATACCAAGGCAGAAGAGAGATAAGGACTAGGCAATGGGGTATTAAATGACTTGCCCAGGGTCACATAGCTAGGGAATGTCTGAAGTCATAGTTGAACCCAGAACCTCTCATCTCTAGGCCTGGCTCTCAATCCAATGAGCCACCTAGCTGCCCTCTGGAAGCAATTTTAGAATTCATTAATATTTTTCTCTCTTCTATAGCCACCCATTTTTCTAACATAATTTAGAATTCATTTACATATCCAAATCATCTCAAAGTTATCAGCACATCTTTAATGCTCTTCACAAGTCTGGACCTGTAAAGACTGGAGTGTGTCTACGATTTACATATCATATAACTAAAACCCTGACAACAATGCTTGGATGGCTCCTCCTGATTCAGCTTTAAGTCTAATTCATAACTGAAAAGGAAATCCTGCTATGGCACTCTTGGACCAGGATTTTTCTAGCCTTTGCTTAAAGGCCTACAATGAGAAAGAAGGAACTCCCTCCTTCCTCCTGAGACAACCCATTCTTCACTTGGTTAGCCCTAATGGTGAGGATATTCTTTCCCTTTATAAGAAGACTAACTTTGCCCTTTTACCCATCTGTCTATCACTCTTAATTCAGGCTTTTAGGGCCAAAAAGAAGCCCTCCTACCCGTAACTAGGGGCATATTATATCCATGTCTGTGGATAGTTGGATGTATTATCCATCATAGGTAACTAGGTAGCACAGTGGAGAGTGTCTGATCCTAGAGTCAGGAGGACCTGAGTTCAAATTTGACTTCACTCATTAGCTGTATGACCCTGGGCAAGTCACTAAACCCTGTTGGCCTCTGTTTTCTCATCTTTAAAATGATCTGGAGAAGTAAATGACAAACCATTCCCATATCTTTGCCAAGAAAATCTCAGATGGGGTCATTAAGAGTTGGATACAAGGGGGAGAGGGAAAGAACGTGAAACATGTAACTATGGGAAAATATTCAAAATAAAAATTAAAAAAAGAAATCATAGACTTTTGAGGGAAATGACAATAAAGTATCATAATAGCATCTGGTCCTGTGATTTCATTGATACAAGAACCTCCCAGTTGAAGAATATTTCTCTACCAATACAAGTCAATAGCTTCTTTGCAACTTAGAATCTTAGAGTTTCCTAGAGCCTTGAGAACATAAGTGACATCATCTCAGGAGCACACACATCTTATTGCTCAGAGACAAGACTTGAATGCAAATCTTCCTGGTTCTGAGCATGGCTCTCTATCTATTATATCATCAATACCCTCCATTGAAACAATTGACTGAGAATGAACTAATTGCTAACTCATGCTTTAAGTACATTTTCTTCTTTTAGTAAAAGGGAAGAGGATTGATTTTTCTCTCCTGGTCAGTCATTTGTAACTTCAATGGAACTCTGAAAATTCTCAAATGACCTGAAATGATTTTACTATTTTAAAAAAAGTCTTACTGATTCCTTTTGTTTTTACACTACAGTCATATTTCATTAAATTCACCCCACCTCCACCCCCAATAGGATCCTCTCTAAGACCAAATCAAAACAACGAAGCTAGCTACTGAACCCAGCAGCTTAAACAACAATCTTCCTCCTGGGCACCATCTCCCTGTTGAATGAGGATAGCGAATGTTTTATAAATTATTTCTGGGGGCCAAGATGCATAATATGATATCTCCTTATATTCTATTCCACTCCATGCATGCTATGTTCCACCTATAATGACCTTCATGCTGTTCATCATACATATTCCATCTCCATTCTCTCCAGCTTTGCACTGGCTCTCTCCTATGTCTAGAATGCTCATTTCCAACCTTCAACTCTGACTATTCCTGCCTTCCTGGATGACTAAACTCAAGTACCAAATCTTCCAGGAGTTCTTTCTTAGTATCCTTTTGCAGTCTTGCCTCTCTACTCATCCCCCTCATCTCCTGATACTTCCTTCTCCATTGGAATGAAAGCTTCTTAAAGGCAGGGACTGTTTTCCTTTTCCTTTGTATAGTCAGAATACCTGAAATTCTGCTAAGGCCTTAATAAATGCTTGATGACTGGGGATGAGTTTCAGTGTTGTCCTGATTTACAATATTACAATCATGGTTTATACAAGCGGTTGGAAAAACTCTAAAATCCTAAAATTGTACTAAGACTTATAGGAAATTCGGTGTTATTCTTTTGGTTCTCTTTTCTTTATTGTTCATCACTATTTGTAAATCTTCCTGTGTTTTGGTGGGTTTCTCATTTTCTTACAGCACAATATTATTTTATATTATTATATATTCATCTATTCTCCAATTAATGGGCATCCACATTTTTGCTTTCTTTGTGTGTGATAATAAAGAGTGCTATTATGAAAAAAAAGAGTTAGACACAATAGGAAAAATGAAAATTATCCAATATGTTGTTAATATATGTGGATATGTATGTGTGAGTATATATATACATATATATGTTATTCCCAAAATTGCATGGATTTGTGGGATACTATATATGCTAATGGTGTATTGGATTATGTATGTGTATATATGTATGTAAGTGTCTATATCTATATGTGTATATATACATATATATTTACACACATATGTGTTCATATCAGGTAACTTAAAGTGAGAGAGAAAAAACTATTGCTGGTGGGGTCTGGGCTGAGAGAAAGACAGTGAAGGGTAACTCTTGCTGCAGTCCTGGGTTCCTGGGCAGGATTCTGGTGTCTTGAACAGAAAATAACAAACTCTGGGAAAGGAGGTTTAGGTGGAATGATCCTCTGACCTGGTCATTGATTTATGGAATTAGGACATGGGGCAGCTCCACCTGCAGCTTTGGGGACTCACAGGAGAAGCCAGCCTGGCAGTGAGAGGCAGGACAGCAATCACAATGCAGAGGGAATGGGGACAACAAGTCCATGAAGGCAGAGACAAGAGGCAGAAGGTAGAGAGGCACATGGTGGCATGGGGACAGGGATTATAGCAGATGGCCTCTAATATGTCTTCTAGGTGTAAATGAGTGAGCCCATGACCTGGCCTTTTAAGTAAATATTATTTTCATTACAATGATATTCTAATTTAACTTGTGATATGATGTCAATTAAAAAAAATCTAACCTTTTGTCTTAGACTTGATACTAAATATTATTTCCAAGTGAGAAAAGCAATAAAGGAAAGGCAATTGGAGTTAAGTGACTTGCCAGGGTCACATAGCTACATGGTATCTGAGGCTAGATCTGAACCGAGGACATCCTTCTCTGGGCCTGGCATTCCATTCACTGAGCCTCCTACCTGCCCATTTTAG
>NW_025359049.1:0-6334 GCF_016433145.1 Gracilinanus agilis | reverse complement strand
TAGGGCAGGGGTCGGCAACCTTTTTGGTCGTGAGAGCCATAAACGCCACATTTTTAAAAATGTAATTTCATGAGAGCCGTACAGTGCACACAGTGGGCGCTCCTGTGACAGTGCCTGAAAAAAAATTTGACTTTATGGTTCCTGCAGAAAGAGCCATATCTGGCCTCAAAAGAGTCAGATATGGCTCAAGAGCCATACGTTGCAGACCCCTGCTTTGGGGCCAAACGGTGCAAGCATAATTCTCCTTTCACAAAATAGCCCTTCAAATACTTGATGAGAGATATTTTGATCTCTTCTCTAGGTGAAATGTCCTTAATTCCTTCAAGTAATCCTCATACCACAAGAGGATGCCATTCTTTGCCCTCCTCTGGACATTTCAGTTTATCAGCCTCCTTCTTAAACCATGGTATCTAGAACTGAACAAAATACTTCAGACATTGTTTGACCATTGCAGAATATAATAGGACTTTCATTTCTCTAGTTCTGGAAGCTATGCTCTTCTTAATGCAAATTAAGATTGCATTTGCTTTTTTATGGCAACCATATTACACTCATATAACACTTGTAGTCCACCAAGACTCCTAGACCCAAATCTTTATCCAACTGCTTCCCACTAGAACTTTCTTCTCAGGTTCATTGATTTCTATAAATTTTATATCATCTTGAACTTCCATGCTGTCCCAACTCCCATTCTACCTAGTCTATTTCTTTAATCCAGGTGTACTTCATCTTGACAGGTAGGCTAAACCAAGCTGAAAGTAACTGACAGGACTCAAACCTGTTTTTAGGTTAGTAGGATGTGAGAATTTAACACTAACCTGAATCCTTTTTCTTTCCTGGTGCCCTCAGATTAGTCTTGGATTTTAAAGAGAGAAAATTTCTTACTGAATTTGAAAACAGCCCATCCTCTAAGGCTATAATTCACCTCACCCTTTGACTGAATTAAGAACAATATATAGAGTTTATCTGTAAAAGACAGATACGTGAGCACTCTGGGAGGATACTAGAAGCCTCATGGCTCCCTGACATTCAGAAGGTGCTTGTCTCTTGTCCCATGTGAGTCCTGGGGTCCAGAAGACCAGTCTCTGGTCTAGACCAAGGTAAGAGTCTACCAAATCATAAAGACTCAGAAAATTGATGTCACACAAAAAAAGATATGGAAAAATAGTCTAACTCTTTGGTGAAGATTTTGGTTTGAGATGGTGTTTGTGGAGGCAGCTCCAGAGCTCAGCTGAGGTTTGGCCAAGAAATGGCCAGCAACATGTGGTGGGAGACCTTTTCTTTCACTGACCTGCTATCTTAACTTATTTATTTAAATTAATTTTCTAGAATATTTTTCCATGGTTGCATTGTTTTAATTTATTTACTAAATAATTATAAATTAAGATATTCTCCAAAGAATTTTAATCTTAACATGGTCGCTGCCCCAGGTACATTAAGATGCCTGATGAGAACAATTTATTCCAGTGGTCATAAAGGCAGTTGAAGCAGGCACTGTGGAGCACCTAAAACTTGGTTAGACATTGAAGAAGCCAAGGTTATCTACTATAGCCCAAGCCATCACCAGTCATCTTGGCTTTCGTCTTCGCAGGGGAATTTAATGATTCTGGAAGAGATAGTGTACCTGATATCTTCGTACAACTCCGTTTCAACTAAATCCAATTTATGTGCAACTCAAAATACAATCAGTGATGTCATTTTTTGTTCTTTTTGTCCTTTTCAAGTATGAAGAACAATCAACAAACTCCCTTATGAGTCACTGCTACCAAGTCTTAGTGATATCTATGAGGTAATAATCACTTTCCAACACTAAGATCATACTCAACCATTAGAATATAAGTTACCTGAAGGCAAAAATTAGTATTTCTTTTTCCTTTTATCCCAATCACTTAGCTTAATGCTTGTCATATAGTGAACCCATAATAAATGATGCCTTATTGGTGATAATGATACTACTCTTTTTCCTATTGTCATCTTTTGCAGCTTATTGAACATTGTATGCTTTTTAATGACAATAATAGTAATAAGAAGAACTACTGATATTTAAGGTTCATAAGAATTGTGACATGCATTAACTATGCTATATCTTCTGTCTTCTATTCTAAAAACTCTATCTCTTTGTAAAAAGGGGTTATTAATTTTGTGTGTGTGTGTGTGTGTGTGTGTGTGTGTGTGTGTGTGTGTGTGTGTAACATGTCAGGGTCCACTTTGGTTGTCTGGCAAAGCCTTAGAATAATGGCTTTAAATAACTAAAGGAATGTCAATTATCTCAGATAGAGATTAGTGAAAATATGTACTTGTGATTCCTGAGGTGTATGTTATTGTTTACTCACAAAGCTTTCCTATCTTCTGTCTCTTAGGTGCTGTCTGTAAACGGAACCCCTTTCTCCCCGGGTCATGAAATTTCTTCTTGTCTGACCCATTCCATTAGCATGAGTGGAATGCTCCAAACAGAGGTCACAGGTTAAGAGCCCTAAAATCATGACCTAGAACTAAGGGTTATGGGTCCGAGTCAGAGAGACTTCGATTGGTTCCTGAGATGTGATAGACCCGACCAGCACCCAGGGAAAGGAAGTGACATGGAGAAAGAGGACTATAAAAAAAAAATGAGACCATAGAGGAGATCTGGTTCTTCTTTGGAGATCTTTGGCTGGGGATCTTTCTGTGATTCAGTGTTGGTGGTTTAGGTGGAAGGCACTCTCATGGACTGGTAAGATTAGGGTGGTAGGCTAGGAAATATATTTTTTTAAATTTCCTTCCCTCATTTCTTTCTTAGGCTATATTTATATTAAAATTAAATTGTTAAAGGCTCCTATCATCCTTGTGACTTAAGGGTTAATTATTTTATAAACAGCAACCACAACAATCTTTTTTTACTAATATTATATTACCAAACTAATTTTTAAATATTACATTTAGCACATTACATTTGTTGTAATATTAATTTTCAATATTACAGCAGGATTTCTATTTTGTCTTCAGGAAGTTGAATGCTTAATCCTTAGAGTCATAGGATTATAAAATTTCATTGATGAAAGGAGACTTAGAGGACATTTAGTCTAACACACACCCAAACAGAGATGCCTTGTACAACATCTCCCCACAGTCGCCACTTAGTTTATATTTTTAAATCACTTCTAAGTGATTAAAAGTGTGATTTAAAATCACAATCTGAGTATTATCTCCTGAAGCTCTCCAGTACATTTTAGAGTATCTTAAATCATCTGGCAGCTTTAAGCAAAATAAGATTTTTTATGTTATGATACCTGAGGATTTTCCAACCATTTTTGTCCCCTTGCTCTTTAACTTTCAGTAAACCTTTCCTTTTTCCCTATTCAGCAGGGAGGAAGGAAATTCTAGAGTTTACAATGCTTAGTCACAGTAAGATAGAAAAACAAAATAGAAATGACTTAATTTTGCATAAAGAAAATGTTATTTAGTACATAATATTTTATGATATTATAACATTTAAAAGTCTTTATCAAAACATTTTAAACTATCACTATGATTTTTAGAATAATTGAGTAGCTTTAAATAGTTATTTATCAAATATTCCCTGCACTATCTTGACAAGGTTTTCAACTCTCTAGGAGTACTCATATCATTAGCTAGAGATGCCTGTTTCCTTAAGCACCACTACAGTACACAAGCATTGAGTTTTGAGTTGACTGAAGTCTTTAGCCCTCACAGTGTATTGCTGAACTTTACCTCTTACATTTTGCACTTATAACAACATCATTTATTATTTTTTAATCCAAAGATCTGGCTGAAACCTCAGCCTACTCCAATGAATTGCTATAGTACTTGTTATCTGAGTCATTTGACAATTAATCATATCCTACTATATAATATTTCTGGCATTGTTTTATCAAACCGTTATTTGTCTCATATTGTTAAAAATTTCCTGTGTTTATGTCGTGTTTCCATAATTGGATTGTCAAATTGAGTCTTATTTATCTTTCTATGCTTCCCAGCTCCCGGATTAGAAATTTTATTATAAAAGATATTCAATAACTATTCAATGAGGATCAGTTCATTGAAAGGACTAGCCAATAGCCAAGTGGTTCTTCTAATAAAGAGAGTTGTCTTTGGGTATGTGTCCAGTTCTTTCTTTGTGGAAGAACAAGTAAATAAATGTTTACCAGAAGTTAATTGTAGTAATTAGCAACCATTTAAAATATTTCTGTTGTAAATTTCTTTAAATGAAGAGATGAACCATCAGACTTAAATTATATATATGATATATATATATATATATATATACACATATATATATATATATATTTCATTAACCTACTCCATGGCCAATTGGGCAAGTCATTTCATTTTGCTAAAACTTAATGTCATCTATTAAGATTGATAATTGGAATGTATGGTTTCTTAGATTCCTTCTAAATCTAAGCACTATACACATTTAATCCTCATTCTTGTATTTCTATGTTTCTTCCCTCTCTAGATAACAAAGCACAGTAGGAGGTTACATATTGTGCAAAATAATCTGAGGAGCGTCTAAAAAGCATCCTCCCCCTTGCTCCCCTGTTGGCCTCCAAATCTTCCAGTAGAGATTGATTTTATTTGTGTTAAGGCATTTGACTTTCAAAAGTTTTCTATTAAAATGCAAATGTTCATTTCCTGGTCATCAATAAAGCCATTCATTTGATGGTTTCTGGGTTACTTTCAATTACCTCTATCAGTCCAAGAGTTAGGATTTTTAACATAGAATCCATAAACTTCTTTTTCCCCCTAATGTTTTGGAAAACATTTTTAATATAATTGGTTTCTTTTATAATCTCATATATATCATTGTATGCATTTAAGAAATTATTCTGAAAAGGAATTCATAGGTTTTACCAGACTTCCAAAGACTTAAGATGAAATAAATAGTTAAGAAACTTGACATAAAAGAATGAGGTCATAGGACAGGCAAGTCAGTTAAACAATAAACATTTATTAAGAGTTTACTCTGTGACTAATGGGGCTTCCAAAGGGAAGCAGAACTAACATGGCTTCCTCAAGAATAGATCATGTCAACTTCATGGATATAATTGTTATCATATTCCTTGCCTTCTCAAGGGATGGGGAGGGGTAGAAAGGAGGAAGAGAATTTGGAACTTGAAATGATGAAAAAAAGAAAATGAAAATTTAAAAATGTAATTGGAAAAGATTTAACAAAGTAAATTAAAATATTTTTAAAAGAGAAAAAAACAAGAATTTACTCTGTTACCATCAGTTTGCTAAACCTGGAGAATACAAAGACAATGAAAACAGTGTCTGCCCTCAAAGGTTTATATTCTAATATGAAGGAATGGCAAAGAAAACTGGCAACAACTATATAAAAACACGATATAGACACACAAGAATATATAATAATTTGTAGACAATCTCAGAGGGAAGGCATTAGCATTAAGGGCAACAGGGAAAAGTTCCTTGTTGAAGGTGGGATTTTATCTGAAACTAGAAGAAAGCCAGGGAAAGGAAAGGTAAAGATGAGGAAGAGAATTCCAGGTATGAAGGTCAACCAGGAAAAATTCAAAGGTAAGAAGTGGCAAATCTTATGCTAGTGACAGCAGACAAGCAAATTTCACTGACTCATAGAGTATGTAGAAGAGGGAAAGATGTAGAAAGGTAGGAAGGGGCTAGGTTAGGAAAGGCTTTAGAAGTCAAACAGAGGGTTTTCATAAATATTTGACTCTGGAGGTAATAAAGTCTCTGAAGTATTTAAATAAGAGGATGACATATTCAGACCTGAGCTTTATGAAGATTACTTTGATTTCTGATGGGGGATGGGATAGTATAGAGAAAGACTTGAGGGAAGAAAGGCAACCTGTAGGTTCGGCATGCCAAAATGTATCTGGTGATGAGGGCCCAATCCAAGGCAGTCGTACTATCAGAGGAGAGAAGGGAAAATATAATAGTGATCTTGTGAAGGTGATTGGATATAGTAATGGATTTGATATCGGGGATGGTGGTGAGTGAGAGTTAAGAATCAAAGATGAATGACACCTAGTTTGAGAGGATGTTGGTTCTCTCAGTAGTAAGAGAGATGTTTGGAAGAGTGGAGGACTTTGGGAGAAAACTAACAAGTTCTCTTTCGGCTATGTTGAGTTTAAGATGTCTATTGGACATCTAGTCAGAGATGTCTAATGAGCAGTTAGAAATGTTATACTATAGTTCAGGAGAGAGGTTATGGCTAGCTAAATTGATTGGAGAAGCCTCTGAATAGAAATAATTGAATCCATGAGAACTAATGATATCATTAAGTGAAATAATATAGGAGAGAGAAGAAAGCCCAGGAAAGAGCCTCCAGCATTACCCAGAGTTAGTGTGTATGATG
>NW_025359048.1:0-6648 GCF_016433145.1 Gracilinanus agilis | reverse complement strand
CTTTCACTCTTTCTACCTCTTTGTAAATAAAAGCTATTAAAAGTCATTTTGACTTAAGCTATAATGTTTTAAGATTGGCAACCACAATATCACTTTATAACTCTCTTATTGAGTCAAAAACCCCAGTTTTAATCCTTACACTACACTTTGAGAACCCCTGAAAACATTATTTTGAGGTTAAAAAGATATATAAAAGGCAGAATAAAACTGTGTATACCTTTTGACCCAATAGTACCATTACGAGGTTTATTTCCAAAAGTGATCAAGGAAAAAGAAAAAGGAACTTTATGTTCTAAAATATTTATGGTAACTCTTTTTGCATTGGCAAAAAATTGGAAAGTGAAGAGATGCCCATCATTTGGGGAATGGCTGAACAAGTTGTGGTGTTAGATCAGTGGTTCCCAAACTTTTTTGGCCTACCACCCCCTTTCCAGAAAAAATATTACTTAGCCCCCTGTAAATTAATTTTTAAAATTTTGAATAGCAATTAATAGGAAACATAAATGCACCTGTGGCCATCATCGCCTCTCCCTGGATTGCTACAGCACCCACCAGGGGGCGGTAACACCCACTTTGGGAATCACTGTGTTAGATTGTAATGGAATACTATTGTGCCATAAGAAATGACAAACAAGATGAGCATAAGAAAACCAGGACTATTATGAAATGATGAAAAGTGAAGTAAGCAGAACCAGGACAACATTGTACCCAGTAACAACCATAATGTATCAACTGTGAAAAACAACTATCATTAGCAATGCAAGAATCCAGGATAACTTCAAGGGACTCATGAAGAAAAAGGATATCTATTGCCATAAAAAGAACTGATGAAGTCAAAAAGCAGATTGAATTATATTTTATTTCTTCCATGAATTTTTCTCTAGTATAAATAATATGCATCTTGTTTTACAACTGAGTGAATATGGAAATATGTATTCTATGATAAAACATATACAACCTATGTCATATTACTTACCTTCTTGCAGGGTTTGGAGAGTTTGAAGGGGGAAAAAAAGAAATGAAACAGATTTTTAGCCATAGAAAAAATTAAAATTTGTTTCTCTTGGTAAGTATATTAATTATAATTTATTTCATATTTATAACAAATCACATATTATTATCACATATATTACATCACATCTTTTTAAAAATTAAAATAACTGCTAACAAAAAAAAAAGAAACACTATAATCACTAGAAAACTGGCTTTGGAATCCAGAACACATGGAATTAAGTCTCACCATTGACATGTACTAGTAATGTGATCCTGCTCAAGCCACTTAACTCCAGCAATCCAGGTAACTCTCTAAGTCTAGTAAGTTGCCAAGAAGATGCTGACTGGCATTAGCAGAAGGACCTCAGCAGGAATTCACTCCACCCTAAAATCATTGATCCAAAAAAGAAAAAAAAAGTTTATTTGAAAGGTGAAGGTATACCCTGAATTAACTTCAGTACTCAGTCATAGAAACAAGTCTCATTTCCCTGCCTTTGCTTGTCCTTCTAGCCTTGGCTTTTTAGACAGCTGTTATCCCAGCTAGAAGTTGTTGTCATTAGATTTTCTGGCACCACTTTCCCCAACTATCATTATCATTATTATTTTCTATCATCTATCATTAGAGGGACCTAGGTGGTATAGTAGATACAGCTCAGAACCTGAAGTCAGGAAGACCTAAGTTCAAATACAGCCTCAGACACTTACTAGTTGTGTGACCTTGGGCAATTGCTAAACTTAAAACTGCCTCGGTTTCCTCGAATGCAAATTGTGAATTATCATAACAGTACCTCCCTCCCAAAGTTGTAAAGATAAAATGAGATAATATTTGTAAACCACTCGACACAATGCCTAGTACATGGTAGATATGTAAATGTTAGTTATAATAATAATAGTTATCAATATTAATTTTTATTATAGCTACATTCTATTAGAATTCAGGAATTTCTTCAATCGAAGGAAGCTGCTATGCCAGAAACCACTCAAGTCCCACATATGGGGTCGCTTCTATCAGTAGAGTCCTTCTTCAACAATGACACAGACCAGATATGATTCTTAGTCCTTCATTGGTAGCACTGCTTTGACTCACAAATTTGAAAATTCAGCAGATTCTAGTTTGGTTTCTGATAAAACACTGCAAAACAGAACCAACACCCAAGGCATAGGGGCACAGCAAACTCACAGATGGGTTGGAGCACTACCAAGTGAAAAGCAGCAGGGTTTATACATCAAAGACTTCATTGTGTTATTTTTTTATCAGAAAAAAATGAAATCAAGAGCTTCTAAATGCTGTGAAAGGGATCTCTGGCTGCACCTGTTAAAAGAAATAGGAAATAACTAGAACTCTTGGGGGGAGGTGAAAAGGAGGGCAAAGTTCCCATGAAGGAGAAAGGAAAAATCATGAATTGAGACTGTTGTTAGAGAGGACCCATCATCTATTCAATCATTTGTTGTTTGATTTGTCCATATACTCTTGTCGTGAGAGTAGAAAAATCAGAAAGAGAACTTTATTATCTTATTGCTTGTTCAGTAGAATAGGGCCAGGATCTGAACCGTGATTTCATTGATATAGATAACTCCTAGATGAGAAAACTCCCTCTCCCAAAGATCAGCACTTTTTCTGAAGCTTATGGTCTTTCAGAGTTTCCTACGATATTTCAGATTAAGTGACTTGCCCAGGGTAATAAAGACACATGTGTCAGGGTTTTCTTATCCCTTCTTGCTCTTTATCCACTAAGCCAGGATGACCCCCTTATGAAATTACTTTCTGAAATATTTGTATTCCTATGTACCCATTTATGGATCTTTAGAAAATAAATATTTGTAGGGTCATTTCTTATTTGTATCTTTGGTTTTTTATGTAAACTCAATATAAAAATCATGTGACAAAAAGGGATTTTTTTCTTCCTCTATTCAGATAAATTCTTTGGTGTACTATGGACTTTGCTTTATGAAAACACAAAAAGGGATTTTTACACAAGCTCAAACTCCTGTGTTTGGAGTGGAAGCACTAATCCTACTGAGGATCAGAAGAAAAATAATCATCTGAAAAATAGGACAGTTAAGGAAAAAAGCAGAAATGAAATCTAATAAATCCACACTAGTGGGGGGAGGAGTTTTATAAAGCAAAAGTGCCAAAGACAGAGATTAGAAGACAGAGGATTTATCTTAGGATATTTACCCAAAAAAAAAAATCAGCATAGTGTCAAAATGATAGCCTGGAAAGAAAGATAAGCTATATTCAAATTTCCATTTTACAGACTATGAAACTGAGACACCAAGCAGCTAAATTGCTGGCTAAGTAGAACTAATTGTCACAGTCAGAAAGAGGATCAAAGGCTTCCAATTTCTTGTCCAAAATTATTTCTCTTAGTCTACACTATCTCCCTTAGAAGCAGTTTTTGAAGAATTTGCTTGCTTATAAGCAGAGTATCAAAATAACCTAGGTGCTCTTATAGAAATATCGTCATGTAGTTTGTCAACTCAAGTGTTAATGCTATTTTTAGAAACTTAAATTATCCAGAAGAACTTATGTTAATAAGAACAAAATAATTTCTTTATTCTCTTTTTTTGGTCAGGCGCTAGAGTAACTCTGGCTAGCTCTTACACAAAGGATTGATCATTATTGGAGGTTGAAGGGATTCAAATACAAAGGATCTATTGATGATACTTCAATTCAATAAACTTTTATCAAATACCTACTTTGTGCATAACAGCGCTAGTGTAGAGAGTACAAAAACAAAAATTAAATAGCCCCTGTCCTCAAAGAGCTTATATTCCATTGGAGTGTGGCTGAAAGAGATGGAATGGGAAAAGTGTTCTCTAATTTTCAACCTCTCTTTAACTTTTGACTCCTTCATTGTTTCTCACAAACATATCTTTTCATAACAAAGCAGAGACCTACCCATAGAGCATTGTGAAGATGCCTCAGACGTCTCTGATAGGTTCCATGTGCCCTCCCTAAAAATTATGGCTTATTAGTAGCTCCTTATCATCATGACTGGCAGCTATTTCAAAAATGACAGTTGACCAAGCCCAAAAGATCTATCCATGCAGTAGGTTTTAAATAAAGGACAAAGCCTTAACTACTCTTTCTCTTCCTCTCTTTTGAGTACATTTCTTTGGATTCTGACAGTTTTCAACTTCAAGGCAGAAAGCTTCTGTGAGAGAAGGGATCTTTCTCTTCTTCCCTTTCTTGGCAATAGCCATTCCTTGTTAGGTACAAAATAAATTCTGAACTCCTGATCACAATATTCAAGGTCCTATGCAATCTGATTCTAAACTCACTTTACAATCTTGTTTCATATGACTTCCATTTGCATGATTGTATTCCTGTCAAACTGACCAACTTGCTATTCCCCCTTATCCTCTGACCCATTTCCATTCTTTTTCTCCTTTCCTGTAACAGGCTACCTGTCCCTTCTTATTGTTGAAGTTCATCCTAATCTCTCCTTAGCTCCAGTCTCATATCACCACCTTTCTACTAGACTTTTCCAGTTGGATGTACTATAAGGCATCTTAAACTCAACATATCTAAAAAAGAAAAAAAAAACCATTATATTTTACCCCAAACCCATTCTTCTTCCAACTTCTCTATTACTATCTATCCTAGTTACCCAAGTTAGTGGCCACAAGATATCATCTTTGCCTTCTCACTGTCATAAGTCAACTAGTGTTTATTAAAGACCTACTATGGACCAAGTACTGTGCTCGGTATTGGGGTTACAAAGAAAGACAAAAAGCAATACATCCTCTCAATAAGTTCACAGTATAAGGGATATAATAGGTATAGGCTTTAAAAGTATAAAAGTAGACAACATATAAATAGCTGCATAGAAATAAGATATATCCTGCATAAATTAAAGAGAGAACCAACCAGAAGAAGGAACTAGAATTAAGGGGAATTTGTAAGAATTTTTTGACAAAAATTTGCAAGAATTTGAAGAAGGTGGGCCTGGAGCTGAGACTTAAAAGAAGCCAGAGAAGTTAGCGGGCAGAGAAGAGGAAGGAGAGAGTTCCAAACATGGAAGACAGCCAGTGAAAATATTTGAAACAGGAGATGCAAGGAACAGCAGGAAGGCTATTGTCAATGAATCACAGAATGGGAGGTGGATATGAGGGAGGGCCAGTACATGGTTCTAAATCTCATCAACTTTTTCACCACAGCATACCTTTAATAAGTCTCTTTCTCCACTCACATGGACACAACCCTGGTTCAGGTCTCCTTATCATTATCTCTTCCCACCTTAACTATTTCAATAACCATCTAACAACTTTCCCTGCTTTGACCCTCTCCCCATTCCAATCTATCCTCCCTTTAGCTGTCAAAGTGATTTTTTTCCCTAAATGTAGGACTGACCAAATCACTCATGAACTCTAATGGTTACTATTAACTCCTGATAAATGGAAATTTGGGGAAGAAGGAAACAAATCAGAAGTGGAAAAATAGAAAATTGAATTTTAGAGAAAGGTAGAATTGGTTAAGTTTAGGGATATTCACAGTCCACTTCCCTCACCCTTTCCTACACCGGTTTTTATAATAAATCCTGTTAATTTTTAATCGTAGTTAGTATGGGTTTAACTGGCCTAAGATCAGAGAACTGCCATCTTGTCTCTGATCTAGAAAGGATGATCAACTCTGAGTAGGTAAAGTAAAATCCTAGTCACCCATCTTTATTAACCATCCTTTCACTCCAGAATCAAATATAAACTCCTCTGTCCTTTAAAACTTGACAACTAGCCCACTTTCTAACTCTCCATTCTTCTTATACATTGCTTTCTTCAGTCCAGCCATACTCACCAATTTTCTGTTCTTCTTACCTTGCTCCTTCTATCCATATGCCTTCACATTGGCCATTCTTACTCATGCCTGCTTCTTACAAACCATAGCTTCCTTCAAGGTTCAAATGGAATACCTCCTTCTGCGTAAGGCTTTTCTTCATTGTATTCCAACCCCACAATAGTTTTTAATGCCATCCCTTCTAAGAATGTCTTTTGCCTATTTTGAATATATTTTATATAGACATATTTATGTACTTGTCATCTCTATTAGAATATAAGCTACTTTAGGTAAAAGCCTCTTTTTTGTTTTTATTCTGTATATCTACATTTAGTATAGTATTTAGCATACAGAAAGGGCTTAATAAAAGCATGCCGATTGACCCATTGGTTGATTTTAAATCCATATACCATCTTGATAACTATTGTTGGTACATTTTAAATATATATTTCCTAAAATGGGACAAATTGATTATAGCCCAGAGGGTAGTCTGACCAGAGCAGAGTATAATGGTTGAGGATATATAGTTCATACTATAAACTACATTTGAAATTATGCACCCTATGAGCATATTGGATTTTGTCTTGGCTGTCATATCATACAAATGGTTCATACTGAAGTTGAAGTCTAGTAAAACCTGCAGAAAAGTCCCAGATCATTTTATATAGCAATGTGTTCCCAATGCTAGACTTTTATTATTTAAATTGTTTGGGTTTTTCTTTTCACTCAAGTACAGTGTGTAAGTGGAAATTTGTACCTTTGAACTACATTCTCCAAAATTCCCTTAGTATTTCCCAGAATTCTCCTCTCTCTACCAAGTTGCTTGGGCACCTTTGTATATAAGTTTTGGGACTCCTCCCTCTCACTCTCTTCTCTCA
>NW_025359047.1:0-1025 GCF_016433145.1 Gracilinanus agilis | reverse complement strand
CAAATGTCCAGCACTAACTTAAAAGGGGAGTTATATTTTTTGTCCCCAAAGAGCTTATTGGCAACTAGCACCATTCCTCCACCAAAAAAACCTAAAAAGAATGACATCCTTTAAGATCAACATTAAAAGCTAAAGTTTCTTAAGCACAAAAAGTTATAACTCTTTTACACACAAATATCACTACTACATTTTTACCCCAATAAGATCAAATATAGAGGAAAAAGTCCAAGTCTTACATGTACAAATATATTTATAGCAACACTTTTGTGGTAGCAAAAGCAACTGGATATAAAAGGGGCATTCCTTTGGAAGGGATATGGTAAATTATGGTAAATGAAAGGAATGGAAAACAATTGTGCTTTAAGAAATGACGAAAGGGACAGTTTCAGAGAAACTTATGAAGACTTATATGAACTGATACAGAGTGACATGAGTAAAAGCAGGAAAGACAATTTATATTATAAAAATAAATCTATAAAAATGAACAATTCTGAAAGAATTAATACCTCTTGTCAATGCAAATATAATCCTGATTCCTGATGTCTAATGAAGAAAAATATTACCCTTCTCTAAAGGAGAAGTAATGGACTAACTACATAGAATCAGACACACACTTTTGGACAGTCAACAAAGAGATGTGTTTTGCTTAACTATGCATATTTATTACCATGGTTTTGCTTTTCTTTTTTTTCTTTCCAGTAAGAGGAGAAAGTGTAAGAGAGAGAAAATGAATGTTTATTAATTTTTAAAAATTGAAGTTTAAAAAAACAAAATTTTCTCTCTCTGTAACCAAATAAATCTAATCACCAATTCATAGTTTATTTAATTCCAGCATAAAAAAGAGACCGTTTTATCATTTGACAGCTTGAATATTTAGCATGTTTTTGGATTTTTTTAAATTTCTCAATGCTGAAATGAAAAGTTGTAACAAAATTATTCCTGGTGTCTACTGTCTATCTAAATGAGGAAAAAAATTGGATTTGTAATTCTTTAGTGTTCTACATGTTTTTACTTTTATATACCAT
>NW_025359046.1:0-1840 GCF_016433145.1 Gracilinanus agilis | reverse complement strand
CCTCCTGTCTCTAGGCCTGGCTCTCCATCCACTGAGCTACCCAGCTGTCCCCAATACTCCCTCTTTCTAAGGAAGTCAAGTTTCTGGCCCCAATCTCTTGCTTCCCTTCTCACCAGGAAGTAAAGTCTCCTTTGGAGAAGGGTAAGGAGAGAAGAGGCTAGAGATTTCTATTCTGCCTCCCTTTGAGCCACAAAAAAGCACCCCCATGCTATATGTCGGGGACAATCTTTGCTATAGATGTGTATATATATATATGTATATATATCCACTTATATGTGTGTACATATATTTATGTGTATATGTAGCAGTCTTCTCTGACTCCCACTGTGGAAAGGCCAGATGTGTTACATTTTACCTTTCCCCACGGGAAGTTCCTTTGAGAAGGTTTGGGGCACCCTGTCTTTCTGCCATTGGCTTCAGCCCCAATTGACAATATTCCCCCAATTGTCAGGGTTCCCTGCACCCCTAGATCCATTAGCTTTTGTCAAAGAATGTGTTTCAAAGCAATAGCAAAAGCAACCAAATAAGTATTCCCTCTGCGCCCCTCCCCCTTTACCTCTGTTTCTGGGAAGGGGGGGGGGGGATAGTGTTCACAGTTTAGCTGAGTCCTGATATAGTTGAGTCTCATCAAGTACCAAGTCCAAGCCCTCCTTGGGCTGGAGTCTCTGCTACCTGGAGTTCTCAGTGCCTCCCTGCTGGGTTGACAATAACATTGAGCCTGACACTGTGTCTCCAAGGTTGCCATGGGTCTAGTCTAGTGCTTGACTCTACTGCCCAGACCTACACCTAAAAAGGACAAGCAAAACAGCCCACAACAATCTTTCAAGCTTGTTTCTCAGTGCAGAGGGTCTTCAAAGTGGGAGGAGGAAGGTGGTTCATCCCTTCCTCCAATTCAGCTCCTGGCACTTGTGCCCTGGGCGAACAGGGGAGACAGGGACGCTTGTATCCTGGTAGTTGGAAAGATGCTATAGAGACCATGGAAAATGTGGTGGAGACTTCAGATGGTCCTAGCCTAAAGCAGGGCCCTCCAGTCTGGGTGAACTGGGTACACAAACAAGAAAACCCTGTCCTGCATATGTGCTTTTAGACACACCCTCTTTCTACACTTAAACACAGTCTTTGGGTATCTGTGCTAGACCTGTTATCTCTTTGGTTGGGGTACTCCCAGGAAGAAAAGTTCCTTCCTTTATTCAGGTCTTCCCCAGCTCTTAGGGCACTGCCTGGGGCACTGAAGTATGGATTCCTCAAGATCACTTGGCTGATTGGTATCCGAGATAAGACTGGAATCCTCCAGCTTTCAGGATCCCAACTCCAGCTGCCTAGCCACTATAGCACACTGCAATAGATGGATGTGTACACACACGCACACACACATACACCAGCCCCGACATAAAGTACAATGGATAGAGAGACAGCCTCAAAGTCAGAAAAACCTGAGGACCTGAGTTCAAGTCCTGCCTTTGACACAGTTTGGCTATATGACCCTGGGCAAGTCATCTAACCTCTCAAGACCTTAGATCTGAGGGGTTAAACACAGAGTTGGCAACACTCCTGAGCAAAAACAGATTCAAATGTAACTGGGAAATATTTAGCCCAAACAAACCAAACAAAATACAGTAAAACATAATGCTACTGGATGGTTTTCTAAGTCAATATGCAGCCACAGGGATCCTTATGCATGATCGAGTGGCCCCTATTTCTATTTCAGTTTGACACAACTGATCCAGGCAGCTCTAGGTACTGTTCTGCATTGGTACAGGGAGTTCCTTACCTGAGAAGTTCTCTATGCCAATGAAATCACAGGTCCAGGCGCTCTCTCTCTCTCTCTCTCTCTCTTTCT
>NW_025359045.1:0-7426 GCF_016433145.1 Gracilinanus agilis | reverse complement strand
ATTAGTATAATATAATAATAATTAATCTTAATACCATTCACATAAAACAAAAATATTTGGGGTCCCACCAAATGCCTTTTAAGACAAATACAGTTTTGATATTTAAACTAGGGGGAGCAAAAATAGAGAAAGAAAATTATAGATTTCCTTAATGAATCTTGATGGAAATTTTTTAAATAAAGCCTGAGCAAGGAGAATACAGGAAAATGGCCCAAAATTTATACACCATAACCAGGTGAGGTTTATACAAGGAACAAAGGAGTGGGCCAATATTAGGCAAACTATCAATATAATTGACAATATCAATAAAAACAACAAAAATCATATGATTATTTCAATAGATGCAGAATTTTTTAACAAAATACAGATAATATTCATTCCCATTTAAAAAAAACACTAGAAAGAATAGAAATAAATGCCAGCTCTCTTAAAACAATAACTTGTATCTACTATAAACCAAGAGTAAGCATTACCTATATATGAATAAACTAGATGTCTTCCCAATAAGACTGAGGTGCAATAAGGATGTTCATTATCACCAATATAGCAATGAGATAAAAAAGAAAAATAGAGAAATAGAAGAGATTTTTAAAAGGCAACAAAGAAGCCTAGAAAACCCTAGAGAATCAACTAAAAAATAGTTGAAACAATTAGTTGCAAAATATAAAATAAACCCACATAAATCACATATATACACCTACATGTATGTATATTCCAACAAAACCTCATAGGAAGAGATAGAAAGAGAAATTTCATTTAAAATAACTGCAAACACTATGCAATATTTGGGAGTCTACATGCCAAGACAAACCCAGGAACTATCTGAACACAAATTAAAAATGCCTTTCAGACAAATAGACACATGTAAAAAATTAGAGAAATACTAATTGCTTATGTAGCCTGGGCCAATATAATAAAAATAACAACTGTACCTAATTTATTTCTCAATACCAAGCCAATAAAAACTAACAAAGTATTATTTTGCAGAGCTAGAAAAAATAATGGCAAAACTAATCTGGAAGAACAAATGTTTAAGATTATCAAAGGAATCAAGGGGGAAAAGTTGAAGAAAGGAAGCTTATCAGTATCAGATTTTGAACTATATTACAAAGTGTTAACCATCAAAAGAATCTGTACTGGGTAAAAAATAGAGTGGAAGATCAGTGGAATAGATTAGGTACACCATACACAGTAGTAAATAACCATAGAAATCAAGTGTTTGATAAATCCTAAGATCCAAACATTTGGGGCAAGAACTCACCATCTGACAAAATTGCTAGGAAAACTAGAAGCAATTTGGCATAAACAAGGTCTAAGCCTTACATGTAATACCAAAATCAGGTTAAAATGGGCAAAAGATTTAAACATAATAAAGGATATAAGCAAACTGGAAGAACATGGGAAATGTACCTGTTAAAACAAGGGATAAGGGAAGAGTTTATGATCAAATGAGACAGAAAGGGTCACAAGAACTAAAATGGATAGTTTTGATTACCTGAAATTAAAAAGGGAGTGCATAGTTAAAAAAAATAAATGTTTAAAAAAAATCAAAAAAAAAAAAAAAAAGGGGAGTGCACAAACAAGACCAATGCAGTCAAAATTAGAAGGAAAGCAGTAAAGTGGGGAGAGGGGGAATTTTATAGCAAGTTTATTTGATAAACACTTAACTGCTCAAATATATAAGGATCTGAGCCAAATGTATAAAAATAAAGGCCGTTCTCCAAATGATGAATGGTCAAAGGATATTAGCAGGCAATTTTCAGAAGAAATAAAAGCTTTCAATAATATTTATATTTACAGCAGCTGTTTTGTGATGGTAAAGAATTGGAAATTATGGAAATACCTATTAATTGCATAGAACAAATTGTAATATATGATTGTTATAGAATATTATTGTGAGCAGAAGAGTTTAAGCAAAACTTAGTTAGACTTCTCTAAATTGATTCAAAGCAAACAGAAACAAAAAAAAAATCATATCCAGTAACAATAATGTCGTGACAATGATCCACTGTGAAAAATTTAGCCACTCAGGTGAACACAATAATGCAAAATAATTCCAAAAGACTTGTGATGAAAAATGCTATCTACCTTCAGAGTGAACTGAAACACTCTGAGTGCAGATTGAAGAGACCATCTTCACCTTCTTTATCTTCCTTGTATTTGTTTGTATGTCTGCAACACAACTAATAAGGAAATGTTCTGCATGACTTCATGTGTATAATTGATAGGCCACATTGCTTGCCTTCTCAATGCATGGGGAGGGACAACAGGTTAAGATAGAATTTGGATCTCAAAATTTTAAAGGATGAATATGTTAAACTTTTTAAAAATGTAATTGGGAAATATATGACAAAAGAGTGTTTTTTTTTTATTTTAAAGAGCCTAAACCTCTGATCCTAAAAGAAGCTGCTTAAAAGGTATAGTCTAACGTCAAAACAGTATTAAAATATCTTTACTAGGATGTGATCAGAAAGGAAAATTTCAAAGTATCCTTTGTTTATCTATCTCCTTAAATAAATTAATAAAATGTTTAAACGCCAGGAAAAATAAATAAATAATGATATAACCCAGAAATAGTAAGTAGTTCTTTACATTTGAGCCCAAGCTTGAATTCAAGAAGAAATTCTTACTTTAAAACCTAATGATTTATATAGCATGTAGACAATATAGGCTTCTACATTCATTCATAATAATTCAAGATTCTCATGACACGAGAATTTAATTCTAATTTGTCAAATGTGATTGGGAGTCCTAATGAGATTTCACAATTAAGAGTTTTATATATATTAAAAACACAATATAGCAACTACGTAAGAAAAGTCTAACCATTATACAAATTACCTTCTATATTTGAACTTGAAAGCAAATCAGTCTGCAGGCTTGATTTCTTTCATCTATCCATGTAGGTTAATTATTTGACACTCATTAAGATGACTCTAGGCTTCTTTACATTTTTTTAACATATTAACCTCTGTAACTAATCCTTATTAGAAAAATATTAAAGAGTTCATTGCTATTGTAAATTGAATTTGAAATGATGAAACAATTATCAAATAAATGGAGTAGAAAACGAGGTTATCTGCATGAGTACTGATTCAGTACATTAAATATTTTACTTCCATTATTGGGAAATACAGGTCTTAAGGTCTCTATTCACAGAATGTTTAAAGATCAATTCTTGAATAAATCACTGCCATCCTCATTCACTTGAGTGTCAACTTATATGAAGCCTTGAAATAATCAGAATTGGTTTCTTTTCCAAGATACTATTATTTTGGACTAAGTAAAAATTCTGCTGCTAAAGAACATCTACTTTAAGGAAGCCCAATCAAAATAATTACTCATTTTATTTATTAATGTAATTACTAATATTAACTCTCCTAAAATCTTATTTAATGAGTAGAGAATTCATAAGTCACACGAGCTATAGCATGAAGGTTTGAATGAAATGGTATATTAAAAAATGTAAAATTTCAATTATGAAATAAATGCCAGTGAAATGGTAACAAGAAAAATTAGAGATACAGGTCTGTGCAACAATAAGACATGTTTTGTTTTGTTGTGGAGGAAAGGATTCTTTTACAAACTGTAGAACACTGGCTTAGAATTGTTCTGTGTCTTATAATGGAACGGTATTAAAAAAAACTTTATCATTAGGGGGCAGCTGGGTAGCTCAGTGGATTGAGAGCCAGGCCTAGAAACGGGAGGTCCTAGGTTCAAATCTGGCCTCAGACACTTCCTAGCTGTGTGACCCTGGGCAAGTCACTTGATCCCCATTGCCTACCTCCGCCCTTACCACTCTTCTGCCTTGGATCCAATACACAGTATTGACTCCAAGACGGAAGGTAAGGGCTTAAAAAAAAAACTTTATCACTGGCCTAGTAAATTTGGGTATCTTTATTCTCTGAGACTGTTTCTTCATCTATCAATAAGGTTGCACACATATGCACTCAATGTGGCCCTTCAGTTCTAAAATTTTCTAAATTTCCCCCTTCCTAATTTGCCCCATACCTTTATCAAGACTGTATATGTATGTTTAGGTGTCTCTCTGTATATATACAATATGTCTCAAACTTAGTACAGTTTTAAGCTTTAACAAATTCAGAGATACAAATGCTACATTATTTGAAAGTTCAATTATTTAAGTTTCTTTTATACTTATTTCAAGATGGAGTCCATGTGTGATAGTTTCTGGATAACATTTTCTCAGAGCAATGTATCAACTAGTAGTCCTCTTGCTTGGGCAAGTCTATCTCCATTAGATTTTTTCTTATGGAAATATTTTCAAAACAGTTGGTTGTGCATCAAGAGGTCATTCTTTGTACGACCTTAAGCCCAAAACTACAAACACAATGTCACTGAGCAGCAACAAATGAACATTTTTACAAAGTTCAAAAATCAACTAAAGCGATGCACAAGACATTAGATATACTAAAATTTAGCAAGAAACAAAAATATTTTTAAATAATTAACTTTTCAAATTTTTTTTAAGTTTGTAGCATTTCTATTTCTGCACTAAGACTTTTAAGATACTTAGGATATACAGGTATCTCAATGCAATCATTTAATGGAGGGATTTTAGAAATGCTAATTTGTTTTATAAATATATGTATGTGTGTATGTATGTCTACTGGAAAGAAAACAAGATAATTGAACTCAGGCCTGTGTTCAAAGAAGAAAGTAGATCTCAGGAGTCACCTTCCAGCTCCAGTCATTGTCTTGGGTGAGTGGATAGCTGGTTTCCCTTCCTGTCTTCTGAAGATAGTTTAATTCTGATTGAAGGTTAACAAGCCCTGTCTGAGTCAAGCGCTGGAACAATATTTAGTTAGATAGGCTAATGTCTTTTCTACCCTTTTGTACTTGCACTCTTTCTACCTCTTTTATAAATAAAAGATTTATAATTTTCATATATTTAGCCAAACCATTAAATTTAACACTTACAGGCCAAGGAGGGAGTAGAAATGAAATATTTATTGTAAGGAGCAAAAAAAAAAAAAAGGTTTTAAGGACACAAAAGCAGAAGAATGCCTGAGATGGGTGCCCAGAGTACAAGAAAAGGGAAAAGGAAAAGGAAGAGAAGGGAAGAGATAGAAAAGAGTTTCATGGCAGGTTAGAGAGCTAATTACCACTGTAATTCAAGGGAACTAAGGCATTCTCCCTTGAGAACCAGCCAAAATGATCTTTAAGCTTCTTAGCATCAAGAGGAGCTAACAGGCTAACTAGCTCTACTGAGAATGAAGATAGGAAATAGGTAGCAGGTTCTCAGAAACACAACAGAAAGAAAATGTAGGCCCCAAAGAAACTGACTTCCAAAAAAGCTCTAAATAGCAGTGACATGTAAGTTAATAATTCATGTCTCAGTATTTCTCACATTTTATAAGTTTCTGGTACTATGAGCATATAGTGTGAAATTAATGTTGCCTAAAACTGACCAATAAGGATTCCAGGACTAGTCCTCATTTTTTATGGAGTCTCAAACTCTTCTCTCAAACAGTGAGGAGTTGCTTAAGTGAACTGACATATATGTGATAACATGCATCATGATGATCATCTAATATAATGGAACCTGGGTTTGAATTCCAGGTCACTATTTATTATATTTATTATCTATGTAACTATGGGCAACTTACTCTCCTCTCTGGACCTCAGTTTCCTTATATGTAAGATGAGGTGATTGAACTAGATGTTCTTTAAGATCAATCCACAAAAATTTATTAATCCCAGGGATTAACCTAAAGACTGGAAAAGCAAGCAATATCATCCTTGTTTTCTAGGGGTACAATTCTAACAAGGGAAAAAAGGCACATAGAAAGGTGATAAAAAGTGGAGAACAGGAAAAAGATATGCACGAGAGAGACATAAGTATTGGGGAAATTATTTTTGGTAATGGATCGGTGATGGGCAAACTTTTTAAAAAGGGGGCCAAAGGAAAGGAAATGCTCATCAGTCAATCTGTTTCTAAGGCAACTCTTTTGAAGTTTCATTTTATTGTGTCCTACTCATTGTATTCGTCAGAGTCAGATTGGAAATAATGCCTCCCTGCCACATCTGGCCCTCGGGCCATAGTTTGCCCATCACTGGAGTGGATGATAGCCTGAGGTAGGGAGAGATCAGAAACAAGGAGGCCAAGTGAAGACTTGTAATAGTCCAAACAAGGCATGATAAAAACCTGAATTGGGACTATGTCCACAAGACTGAAGAGAAGGGGCAATGCTAAGAAGTTCAAAAGACTGTAATTTGACAAGGGACTGGATGAATGAGTGAGGCATTGAGAAGAAATGCTAACATTTTTATAGTTTTAAGTAAATACCTTACTGGTTTGAGCCTTAAACAATTCTAAGTATGATTATTATCTCATTTTACTCTTGAGGAAACTGGAGCTAAGAGATAATTAAATGTTTTGCAAGGTTGGAAACCTGAATAATTAGAAAATAATAGTGTCCTTAACAATGTGGGAAGTTGAGAAGGGGAGAGGGATTTGGGGTTGTGAAAGATAAGTAATTCTATTTTGTACATATTGAGTTTGAGATGCCTGAGACAACAGCCAAAACACTCAGGACAAAGATGAGGTCTGGACATACAGAGCTATGAATCATCTACGAAGTAATTACTACATTTACTATATAAATAGCACTCTATGTTAACTCCCTCCCCTTCCAACTCAACCTTAGGAAGATAAGTTTAACAAAAACAGCCTTTTCAGGGGCATAAAACTATAGATGAGGAAATGGAACCTGGAGAAAGTAAGGACTTGCCAAAGATCACAGAAGAAGTAAGAGAGCCAAGCTTCAAACCAAAGCAATCTGTTATTAAATCCAGGGTCTTTTCACTGTACCACATGAACATAACTGAAATAACTATACAGGTGACTTTAAGTTCATAAAGGGAAATCTAGGGGAAAAAAGGCTAACATTTATGAATCTCTTTAATTTCATTTGACTATTATAACAAAACTCTAAGATAAATTTTAAAAATACAAATAAAATAAATAAAAATAGAATCATCATTTTATAAAGGAGGAAATTGGATCTCAGATCAAGTGATTTGCCCAAGATCATATAAAGAACCAGTATTTGAACCCAAATGTTCAGTCCCCATATACAGCATTCTGTCTACCATTCCTCATTGAGAATGAGAACCTGAGAAAGAAAGGACACCCAAGTAAAGATATAAAATAGGTACTTAGAAATACAGAGCTGATGATTTAGCTTAGAGAATCATCTGCAAAAAGGTGGTAACTGAATCCATTAAAGAGAATGAGTTCTCCAGAGGAAGAAACAAAGAGAAATTAATAAAGTTTAAGACAGTTTGATATATTTTTCAAAGTCTTAAATTGCTTGGGGAAACTAAATGTTCAAATAATCTTGAGATGAATAAATATGGTATATAAAAGTAAAAACATGTAGAACACTAAAGAATTACAAAT
>NW_025359044.1:0-2157 GCF_016433145.1 Gracilinanus agilis | reverse complement strand
CCCCTGAGTACTGCCTTGGCCCCATCCCACAGAGTTTGGTAGGATGTCTCATCATTGTCATTCTCTTCAATGAAATTGTTGTTTGTTTCTATGATTTCTTCTTTGACTAGCTGGTTTTGGAGAATCATATTATTTAATTTCCAATTAGTTTTTGATTTACCTGTCCAGGTGCCCTTATTAATTATTATTTTTATTACATTATGATCTGAGAAGGTTACATTCATTATTTCTGCTCTTTTGCATTTGTTTGCAATGTTTCTATGCCCTTTTACATGGTTAATCTTTGTGAATGTACCATGTGCAGCTGAAAAGACAGTGTATTCCTTTTTGTCCCTACTTATTTTTCTCTACATATCAATTAAATCTAATTTTTCTAGGATTTCATTCACTTCTATTACCTCTTTCTTATTTATTTTTTGGTTTCATTTATCTAGATTTGAAAGAGGACTATTTAGATCTCCCTCTAGTATGGTTTTACTATGTATTTCCTTCTTGAGCTCTGCCAGTTTCTCCTTTATGAATTTGGATACTCTGCCACTTGGTGTATAGATATTGAGCAATGTTATTTCCTCATTGTCTATACTGCCTTTAATCAGTATGTAATGACCTTCCCTGTCTTTTTTAATCATATCTATTTTTACTTTGGCTTTGTCAGAAATCATAATAGCCACTCCTGCCTTCTTTTTCTCATTTGACGCCTAAAAGATTTTGCTCAAGCCCTTGACCTTAAACTTGTGTATGTCTACCTGCCTCATATGTGTTTCTTGTAGTCAACATATGGTAGGATTTTGGTTTCTAATCCACTCTGCAATTTGCTTCTGTTTTATGAGCAAGTTCATCCCATTCACATTCATAGTTATGATTATCAGTTGTGTATTAGTCAACATTTTGGTATCCTCTCCTAGTTCTACCCCTTCTTCTTAAACTATTTCCTTTTAAACCAGTGGTTTCCTTTAAGCCAGTAACCCTTGTTCCCACCGTTGATTAACCTCCCTTTCTACTTCCTCCCTTATTATTCCCCTCTTTTTATTTTTAAGGCCTAAATGAATTCCCTCCCCCTTCTTCTCCCGTCCCTTTTTTGACCTCCCCAATCCCCTGTTCCCCTTGGTTTATCCCTTCTGACTATCTCAGTAGGGTTAGATAGAGTTTTATATCCCAGTGGATAATATAGCTACTCTTCCCTCTCAGGCTTAGTTACACTGAGAGTAAGGTTTACATATTACCTCTTAATGCTCTCTTCCTCTCCTTCTTATAATAGTATTCATCCCTTCCCTTTCCCATGCTTCTTAGTGTGTGATAGATTATCCTATTTTTCTCATTCATTCAAGTTTCTCTTGGTGTCCTCTACTCTTTACCCCCCTCTTTCCCACCCCCATATCATCTTAGACCATTTAGTATTCTAACCTCTCCCTATTTATAATTCTTCTGATTACTATAATAGTGAATAAAGTTCACTACAGAGTATTATATGTAATATTTCTCCACATAGGAATACAAATAATTAGATCTTATTGAAGCCCTTAAAGAGGCAAATTTTAAAAATACGAGTTTTCTTTCTTTCCCCTCTGTTTCTTATTTATGTTTTTATGTTTCTCTTGATTTTTGTGGTTGAATATCGAATTTTTCCATTCAGTACTGGTCTTTTCTGTGCAAATACTTGGAAATCTTCTATCTTGTTGAATGCCCAAACTTTACCCTGGAAGTATGTAGTCAGTTTTGATGGGAAGGTGATCCGTGGTTGTAAACCCAGTTCTCTTGCCTTTCTGAATATCATATTCCAAGCTTTTCAGTCTTTTGGTGTGGAGGCTGCCACATCCTGTGTAATCCCGACTGGTGCTCCTTGATATTTGAATTGTCTCTTTCTGGCTTCTTGTAAGATTTTTTCTTTTACTTGGAAGCTCTTGGATTTGGCTATGATATTCCTGGGGGTTGTCTTTTCTGGGTCTAGTGTAAAGGGTAATCTATGGATCCTTTCAATGTATATATTGCCCTCTTGTTGTAGAACTTCAGGGCAATTTTACTGAATAATTTCTTTTACTATGGAGTCCAAATTTCTATTAATTTTTGCTTTTTCAGGAAGAGCAATGATTCTCAAATTGTCTCTTCTAGCCCTGTTTTCTTGATCTGACAATTTCTCATTGAGATATTTCATGTTTC
>NW_025359043.1:0-3605 GCF_016433145.1 Gracilinanus agilis | reverse complement strand
AGGGTAGGCAATGGGGGTCAAGTGACTTGCCCAGGGTCACACATATGAGTGATATATAAAGAAAAGTATATGATTTTTCACTAGTTTATACCGGAGAGGGAGGGCGGGATAAATAGGGAGGGAGGAATTCTAGATCTCTCAGAAAATTGTTTATACGGGAATAATCAGAATATTAAGAAGTTATATAGGTATTGTGTTTTGGGGTTTTGGTTTTAAAAGATTACTCTATTATAAAAATGAATAATATAGAAAAGGATATCAAGGGGTAACACATGTATAACTCAGTGGAATGGCTTGCCAGCTTTGGGAGTGGGGAGAGAAAATGAATCATAGAACCATGGGAAAATTATTTAAATTATAGTAAATAAAATAAATAAAAACCAAAAAGTAAAAATAAATAAGAAAAAAATAAATAAACATGGTATATAAATGCTAGTTGCTATTTTCCCAGTCCCTTGTTTTACAGATAAAATAACTAGCATTTATATACCACTTTCAGATGGGCAAAACACTCTATAGGTACATATACATAATTATACATATAATTATATATAATATGTGCATGTAATTATGTATATATGTACATATATATAATTATATGTATCTCTCTCTCTCTGTGTAAATTATGTCCAATTTAAAGGTAAGGGATCTAGGACTTAATTCAACTGACTTGCCTAAGGTCACACAGCCAGGGAAGTGTCTAAGGAAAGATGAACTCAGGTCTTCTGAATCCTGGCTCTAGGAGCTGCCTCATGATCATAATCGCATTTACATAACCCTGTGTCGGATTCTAAACTTAGTTTGCCAGAGCTAGCTACGGGCTCAGGGAAGGGAGAGGGAGGGATAAATAGAGAAGGAGGAATTCCAGGTCTCTCAGAGACTAAAAAAAATTAAAAAAAACAACAAAAACTCTTACCTTCTGTCTTGGTACTAATTCTAAGACAGAAGACTGGTAAGGGCTAGGCAATCAAGGTTAAGTGACTTGCCTAGGGTCACACAGCTAGGAAGTATCTGAGGACAAATTTGAACAAAGTTTCTCCTGATTCCAGGCCTGGCTATCTATCCACTGTGCTACCTACCTACCCCTCAGAGATTGTAACTTCCACAAGGCCACTCAGCTGGGAAATGTTTAGGGTTGGATTTGAATTCAGATCTTCCTGATTCCAAGTATTCAAAGGGATCTTGAAGGCTAAGCCTTCAAGATGAACTATAACAGAAATCAATGAAAGATTCTTTATTTATTTCCTTTTTTAACAACAAAATATTTTGTTTTTTTTCCAATTACATGTAAAAACAAATTTTAATAGTCATGTAAAATTTTTTTTGAGTTCCAAATTCTCTTCCTTCTCCCCCTGCAATTGAGAGGGCAAGCAATTTGATGTGAGCTATTGATGTTATGCATTTATTTTCAAGAAAATCAGTTACATGAATCCAGGATGACTGAGACCTGGTTTGGCCGTAGTTTATGGGGAAAAGATGTGTAGGCTTGAAGAGACTACAAGCTTAATTGAATCAGGAGGGTGTGACTACTAAAATCTCTAGCATAATCTTAGACTGAATGAGTAGAAATTGAATGTCTAGATCAAAGGAGGTGATGATCTGACTCTGCTCTGTGCTTCTCAGAGCACATCTGGCTGTTTGTGCTCATCTGAAGTGCTACGTTCTAAGGGGAGTTCAGGGGAAGACAACCAGGACTGTGGATAACCTCAAAATTACTGTCTTTTTTGTTGTTTAGATAATACATGTTTTATTTTTTATATTTCTTCCAGATTACATTTAGATACAATTTTATTAATTATTTTCTGTCATTTTCTGATCTGTGTTCTCTCTGTCCCTCTTTCCCAAGATGACAGGTAATATGATATCAGTTGTACATGGGCTATTATGCACCGTGTTTGTCATATTGTAAAAGAAGGCATATCGTTTATACTAGAGAAAAATTCATGGAGGAAATAAAATGAAGAATCTTCAATCTCCATTCAAACTTCATTAGTTCCTTCTATGGAGGTGAAAAGCCTTTTTTGTTGTGAGTCCCTTGGAGTTATCCCAGATCCTTGTCTTGTTAGGTCGTTCGCTGTTTTTTTTTTTTTTTTTTTTAAATTTTTAAACCCTTAACTTCTGTGTATTGGTTCATAGGTGGAAGAGTGGTAAGGGTGGGCAATGGGGGTCAAGTGACTTGCCCAGGGTCACACAGCTGGTAGGTCATTCACTGTTGATCGTCATATATTATTATTATTTAACTTTTACCTTCCATCTTAGAATCAATACTTTTTAAGTATCTAGGATCAAATTTGAACCAGGACCTTCCATTTTTGGGTCTGGCTCTCTATCCATTGAGCCACATGGCTGCCTTCCTTCCTCTCTCTCTCTTTCTTTCCCTCTTTCTCTCTTTCTTTCCCTTACATTCCATCTTGGAGTCAATACTGTGTATTGGCTCCAAGGCAGAAGAGTGGTAAGGGCTAGGCAATGGGAGTCAAGTGACTTGCCCAGGGTCACACAGCTGGGAAGTGTCTGAGGCCAGATTTGAACCCAGGACCTCCCATCTCTAGGCCTGGCTCTCAATACACTGAGCCACCCAGCTGTCCCTGCTTTCTTCCTTTCAAAATTCCTTGCCTTCCATCTTAGAATCAATACTGTGTTTTGGTTCCAAGGACCAGGCAATGAGGATAAATGATTTAGCCAAGGTTACACAGCTGAAAAGTATCTAAGGTCAAATTTGAATCTAGGACCTTTCATCTCTAGACCTGCTCTCAATCCACTGAGTCATCTAGCTGTCCCCCTATCATACATTATTATTGTTACTTTGTACAACATTTTCCTGGTTCTGCTCACTTCACTTTGCATCACTTCATATATATCTTTCCAGATTTTTTTGGTGATTATCCTGTTTGTCATCTCTTATGGCACAATAGTATTCCATCACAATCATATACTATAATTTATTTAGCCATTCCCCAGTTGATAGACATCCATCTCTTCAGTTTCCAATTCCTTGCCACCACAAAAAAAAGCCATTATCTTTGTACAATTAGGCCCTTTTCCCCCTATCTGTGATCTTTCTGGGATATAGACTTAATAGTGATATTGTTGGGCTGGGTGAAATGGTCAAAACTGTGTCATAAAAGAGACTGAGGATGTTTAGCCTGGAGAAAAGAAAGCTTAGGGAGTCCCAAAGTGAGGACTTGATCATTGTCTTCAGGGACTGGAAGATTATCCATGGGAAAGTTTAAATTTAAGTTGTTTTTTTTTCAGGATCTATAATTTCACTAAGATAGAGATACCTTAGAGGAGGATCTCCTTCTATCAGCACAGATTTGTATCTTCTTTGCAATATAGCCTTAGAGAATTAGCTAGGCAGTACAGTGGATAAAGCACCAGACCTGGAGATGGGAGGTTCTGGGTTCAAATTTGACCTCAGACACTTCCTAGCTGTATGACTCTGGGCAAGTCACTTAACTCTGATTGCCCAGCCCTTCCTCTTCTGTTTTAGAATTGATATTAAGACAGAAGGTATAGATTAAAAAAATCTTCTTGTACTTTTCCTATAGGGGCCTATAGGAGAGATTCTCTCTCTCTCTCTCTCTCTCTCTCTCTCTCTCTCTCTC
>NW_025359042.1:0-6331 GCF_016433145.1 Gracilinanus agilis | reverse complement strand
TGTTGGTGATGGAATACTATTGTGCTAAAAGGCATAATGAACTGGAGTAATTCCATGTGAACTGGAATGCCCTCCAGGAATTGATGCAGAGTGAAAAGAGCAGAACCAGGAGAACCTTATACACAGAGATGGATACACTGTGGCACAATCAAATGTAATGGACTTCTCTACTAGCAGAATGCAATGATCCTGTACAACTTTGAGGGACTATGAGAAGGAATGCTATCCACATCCAGAGAAAAAACTATGGGAGTAGAAACCCAGAAGAAAAACAACTGCTTGATCACACGGGTCAATGGGATGTGATTGGGGATATTGACTCTAAAGGATCACCCTAGTGTAAATATCAATAATATGGAAATAGGTTTTGATCAATGACACATGTAAAACTCAGTATAATTGCACATTGGCTTTGGGAGTGGGTGGGAGGAGGGGAGAGAAAGAACATGAATCATGTAACCATGGAATATTTTCTCAATTAATCAAGTAAATAAAATTTTAAAAAGAAAAAAAGAGATATGGAAGGTAATTACATTCTGATAAAAGGCAGTATAGACAATGAAGAAATAGCAGTACTCAACTTGTATGCAACAAATGGTATAGCATCCATATTTTTAAAGGAGAAACTATTGTAGCTTAAGGTGGAAATGGATAGTAAAACTATACTAGTTGGGAACCTAAACCTTCCTCTATCAGATTTAGATAAATCAAACCAAAAAAAAATGATAAAGAGGTAAGAGATGCAAATGAAATAATAGGAAATTAGAGTTAATAGATTTATGGAAAAAATAAGTAGGGACAAAAAGGAATACACCTTCTTCTCAGCAGTACATAGCACATTCACAAAGATTGACCATGTCCTAGGACATAAAAACATTACAAACATGCAAAATGTATAAATAATAAATGTAACTTTTGCAGATCATAATGCAATAAAAATAATAATTAGCAAGGGTACATGGAGAGGCAAATCAAAAATGTATTGGAAATTAAATAATATGATTCTCCAAAATTGGTTGGTTAAAGAACAAATCACAGAAACAATAATTTCATTGAAGAGAATGACACTGAGGAAACATCATATCAAAACCTATGGGATGCAACCAAAGCCATACTCAGGGAAAAAATTTATATCCCTGAATGCATAGATCAACAAATCAGAGAGGGAAAAGGTCAGTGAATTGGACACGTGTATTAAAAAGCTAGAAAGAGAACAAATTAAAAATCCCCAGATAAAAACTAAATTGAAAATCCTAAAAATCAAACAAGAAATTAATAAAATTTGTCTTTCAGAATTGTCTTAAATCATTATTTTGGTAAGAAGGCCTAAGCCATAAGAACATCATATAATATTTCTTTTTTGTGTACATTGTTCAACTGGTTTTGCTAAATTCACTTTATGTAGGTTTATATGTCTTGCCATTTTATTTTAAAAGTATCCTACTAGTTATTCTTTATATCACAAAAGTATTTCATTATAATTATATATCACAAGTTCTTTCAACTATTCTTAAATTAATGGACATCCCCTAAATTTCTCATTTTTTGCCACCAAAAAGAGTTGATATAAATAGTTTTGTATATTTAAGCCCTTTTCCTATTTTAAAAATATTTTTCTGAAACAAACCTAATAGGTATATTACTGAGTAAAATAGTAGGCAGCATTTTATAACCTTTTAATATAGTTACAAATTGATCTCCAGAACAGTTACATCAGTTCATCACTCCACTCACAGTATATTAGTGTCCCAATTTTTACATGTCCCCTCCAATATTCACCATTTTTCCTTTCTTTCACATTAGCCTATCTGATCAGCATGAGGCGGTTCTTCACAGTTGTTTTAATTTTTCTTTCTCTTATCAATAATTATTTAGAGCATTTTATGTGACCATAGAGATTTTTTATTTCTTCTTATGAAAACTACCTGTTCACATCCTTTGACCAGTTATCAATTGGGAAAGGACTTGTATTTTTATAAATTTTACTGAGTTTTGAATAGTTATTTGGGAATTGACAGTTTTAAGTGAGAAATTCTGGATAATTTTTTCCACTTTCATGCTGTCCTTCTAATCTTGGATCTAGTGGTTTTGTTTCTGCAACACTTTTTTAACTTAATGTAATCAAAATTAACCCTTTATATCTAATAATTTCCATTATTTTTGTCATACATTCTTCCCTTATCAATAGATCTGACATAAAATTTCTCAATGCTCCCTAATTTACTTATTTTTTTAAACCCTTAACTTCTGTGTATTGGTTTCTTGGTGGAAGAGTGGTAAGAGTGGGCAATGGTGGGTAAAGTGACTTGCCCAGGGTCATATAGCTGGGAAGTGTCTGAGGCCGGATTTGAACCTAGTACCTCACGTCTCTAGGCCTGACTCTCAATCCACTGAGCTACCCAGCTGCCCCTCCTAATTTACTTATGCTTTCATCCTTTATGTCTAAATTATATACATATTTTGATCTAATCATGGTATACAATGTGAAATGTCGATCCATACATATTTCTGCCAAACTGTTTTCCAGATTTCTCTACAATTTTTGTCAAATAATGATTTCTTGGTTCAAAATCTTTAGATTTTGGGGTTTGTCCAATACTAGATTGATATAATTTACTTCTCTTTATTGTGTCCCTAATCTGTTTCATTGACCTGCCACTTCATTTCTTGCCCAATATTAGACTCTTTTAATGATTACCATTCCTAATAATGTTTGAGATCTAGTACTACTAGGCCACCTTCCTTCACATTTTTTTCATTGATTCCCCTGATATTCTTAATTTTTGTTCTTCTATATTAATTTTATTACTTTTTATAGCTCTATAAAATGATGTTTTATAGTTTATTGTTATGGCACTGAATAAGTATACTAATTTAGGTGGAATTATCATTTTCATTATGTTGGCTCAGTCTACCTATGAGCAATTAGTATTTCTCCAATTTCAGATCTAATCTAATTATTGTGAAAAGTGTTTTGGAATTGTATTCATATAATTCCTGGATTTGTCTTGGCAGTCAGACTCCAAAGTATTTTATATTGTATGAAATTATTTTAAATATGATTTATCTTTCTACTTCTCTTTCTATTTTTATTTTCACTGAGCTTTATTATTTCTTGATGCTTCATGGTATAATTAAATGAATTTTATTTTTAAAAATATTTTCTTCATTGAGCAATTTTGCCCTTTTTTCCATTTGGCCAATTCTACTTTTTTAAGAAATTCTTCTCTTCAATGAATAATGTGCCTCTTTTATCATTCCCCAATTTTACTATTTTAAGTTATGTTCTTTAGTATTTTTTGCTTCTTTTACCATGCTATTGACTTTTTCCCCCAAATGTTCTTGTATTATCAAATTTTATTTATAAATTTTTCTTCTACCTTCTTATTTGATTTTTAAAATCTTTTTTGAGCTTTCCCAGGAATTTTTTTAGGACCTGTGTCAAATTTACATTTTTCTTAGAGGCTTTGAATATAGCTGTTTTTTCTTCATTGCCTTCTGAATCTGTCTTGATCTTCCCTGTAACCAGAATAACTTTCTATGAATGGGTCCTTTTTTTTCCCATTTGCTCCTTTTCCCCAACCTATTTATTGACATTTAACATTATATTAAAGTCATGCTCTGCTTCAGATGTGGAGGGGTCTCTAATGCTATTTTTTCTGAGATAGTTCTAGGAGTCTGTAAATTTTTGGCACTTCCAAGGTGATATGACCTAATGGGAAATTTTGTCACTGCTCTTCTAGCCTGTGCTCTAGTCTGGGATTGACCCTAAGAACTCTCCTTTACCTTGCAAATATAGGGTCCCTATTTCCCCGTGACCCAAATGCTAATGTATTAATGTTCATCTTTACCCAGAATTGCAATCCAAATCTGGTTATGAGCAATGCCACAGGATCTTGAACCCAATGTCACCAAATAGTCCCCTCTAATCTCCTAATCATCTGTCTGATCCTTTACCATTTATGAACTGGGAGCTTCCAAATATGCTGCTTCTGATGCAGCCACCTCCAAAGTCTACAGCTCTCTTGCTATTCATGCTAGACTTGACCACTGCCCCTGTGAGAAAGATCTTTCTTGCCTACCTCCTAAATTATCTGGAAATGTAAAATTGCTTCAATAAGACCTTTTACTTGTTCTACCACTGCAGAGTTTGTGTAGTTTCATTTTCTGAGGCTGAATACCACAGGATAAATTTAATGTTGAGATTTTAGCTCTGAAAAGCAGTAAAAGAAGATGTTAGACTTTTGGATCTGACCTGAAAGAGACAGCTGGTCTTGCTGTTTACATTACTATATTAGGAAGTGATTTTTTTTTAATCCATCTGATTTTCTTCATATTACCAGTACTGCTGTCAGATATTTGGACAAGTATACAGATAGGTAGCCATTGAAGACAGAGAAGGAAAGAACACTAATCCTAGATAGAGGTGTGGGGAAGCTATCCTGGGTGGAATTGTAAAAATCAAAGTAAGAGTAGTTCAATATTTCAGTTCTCTCTCCATATCTTCAATGAGTGATCTGCTTGACCTTTTTTATGTTTTCTTATCTCTAACATTATAGAGTTTGCTTATATGTTATTTCACAAAACATTAGGAGTATTACATGGCTATTTACAAAAGTTTTTAATATTTCTAAGGAAATGTGTTATGCAAATACCAATAAGTGAACATACTAATGGAACCATTGCTTTGAAAACATTTGTTATCTGAAGCTGTATTATATGACTGGTAATTTGGCAGTATATGAGGCAATAATATAGATGTCTAGCTTTAGCTTTTTTTGTATCCAGCCCATGGCATTGCTTTCATTTTTAAAATATTCTGATTTATATCATACAGTGAGCAAATATACAAATATTCCCTTAGCAAAGATTTTTCTAGACTAGTGATAATGAATTGTTATCATTTCAGATCATGAAATAAGTCACAACTGAAATCAAAGCAATTTGCCAAAATAACAAGTTAAGATCATCTTTTCTTCTTTGCCCATCCTTGTCACTGGCTGCATATATGTTCAGGCCTCTATTCATGTAATGACAGTCTCTTATAGATGCAATTTCTTTCTGTTGTGGTTCTGAAAGGAAATAGCAAATAAACAGTTGCTGTCTACACTCCTAGCACATTCACATATGAAAGAAGCATTTCAATTGATTGTATTAATTTATGTTTGATCAACAAAACAGAAGCATCTTCAACCTTCATTAGCAATGTGGCTTCATCAAAGGAACAAAGAAAAATTTTTGCTAGAGATATATATGTATATATGTGTATGTGTGTGTGTATTGTGAAAATAGGTAATGGAGGGCACCAGGGATATTACAATAAATCTAAATAGTTGTGGGTACACACACTGGGTTGTAGGAGAGACTGGACCAGGATGGAAAGACCAGAGTTTACTGGATTAACACAGGAATGGCAGTTAGTCTTAACTGTCACCCAGCTTCCCCTAGGCCAGAGTCTAGAAACAAGCATGCAAGGTAAAAGGGTTTAATTGGTTTAATTATGTTTAACTAAAAGGTGGGAAAGGGATTTCTATACCTAAAACCTAATGACAAAACCACAGGGCAAGGGAGGACTCCTCTACTCTAATCTTAGTGATCCAGCAAACAGGGCCAAAGAAGCAGTGCAGGATTCACAGAGAGGGCTGCATCAAACCTGGTTCCAGCCAAATTTGATCAGCACAGCTAAACGGCTGAGGGTGGCTTTGGGGCTCACGGTTATCCAAGGATGATCAGGATGCCAAAAGCCTAGGTGGTCCAAGATATCCAAGATGAAAGAGTATGCTTGAGATGCTGTCCACCAGATCCCAAACTTCTCCTCTTCTTGGTGCTTCTCTGTAGGTCTTTTCCTCTTGTTGGAAAGCCACCATCACTCAGGATCCCAGGGAAATCAGGATGCCCGGTGTCCTTTACTGTGAGATCTCCCAGGGCTAACAACAGTTTGAGGCCAACCCCTAATGGAGTCCCTCTCAGGGCACAAGCACCTCTTTACTGTCCCTTCATTCCAACTTAGAATGCTCTGGCCTTCCTGCTAGATGAACCTTAATTCCTAATTAATTACTACCTAATCTTCTTCACAACAGTATATACATATTTCAGTAATTAACTGACTCTTTATGACCCTGTTTGGAGTACTCTTGGTAAAGATACTGGATTAGTTTGCCATTTTATTCTCCAAATCATTTTACAAATGAGGAAACTGAGCTACAGAGTTAATTGACTAACCCACAGTCACACAGCTAGTAAATATCTAAGGTTGGATTTGAACTCAGGAAGATGAATCTTCCTGACTCCAGGTCTTGTACTTTATGGATGCAGGTCACCTAGCTGCTAT
>NW_025359041.1:0-1442 GCF_016433145.1 Gracilinanus agilis | reverse complement strand
AAGGCTTCTAATTTATCCCCATTGCATATGATGTTTGTTGATGGTTTTAGGTATATACTGTTTATTATTTTTAGGAAAGGTCCTTCTATTCCTATACTTTTCAGTGTTTTCAATAGGAATGAATGCTGTATTTTGTCAAAGGCTTTTTTAGCATCTATTGAGATGATCATGTGATTTTTGTTTGTTAGACTGTTGATATGGTCAATTATGTGGATGGTTTTCCTAATGTTGAACCATCCTTGCATTCCTTGTATAAATCCCACCTTATCATGGTGGATGATCCTCTTGATCACTTGCTATTTGACAAAAACTGTTGGGAAATTTGGAAAACAATATGGGAGAGATTAGGTTTAGATCAACATCTCACACCCTGCACCAAGATAAATTCAGAATGGGTGAACGACTTGAATATTAAGAGGGAAACTATAAACAAGTTAAGTGAACACAGAATAGTTTACTTGTCAGATCTCTGGGAAAGGAAAGATTTTAAAACCAAGCAAGAGTTAGAGAAAAATACAAAATGTAAAATAAATGATTTTGATTATATCAAACTAAAAAGCTTTTGTACAAACAAAAACAATGTAGCCAAAATCAGAAGGAAAACAACAAATTGGGAAAAAAATCTTTATAACAAAAAACTCTGACAGGGGTCTAAAATATACAAGGAGTTAAACCAATTGTATAAAAAAAATCAAGCCATTCTCCAATTGATAAATGGGCAAAAGACATGAATAGGCAATTTTCAGATAAAGAAATCAAAAGTATCAATAAGCACATGAGAAAGTGTTCTAAATCTCTAATAATTAGAAAAATGCAAATCAAAACAACTCTGAGGTATCACCTCACACCTAGCAGATTGGCTAAGATGATAGCAGGGGAGAGTAATGAATGCTGGAGGGGATGTGGCAAAACTGGGACATTAATGCATTGCTGGTGGAGTTGTGAACTGATCCAACCATTCTGGCTGGCAATTTGGAACTGTGCTCAAAGGGCTATAAAAGAATACCTGCCCTTTGATCCAGTCATACCATTGTTAGGTTTGTACCCCAAAGAGATCATAGATAAACAGACTTGTACGAAAATATTTATAGCCGCGCTTTTTGTGGTGGCAAAAAACTGGAAAATGAGGGTATGTCCTTCAATTGGTGAATGGCTGAACAAACTGTAGTATCTGCTGGTGATGGAATACTATTGTGCTCAAAGGAATAATGAACTGGAGGAATTCCATGTGAACTGGAAAGACCTCCAGGAATTGATGCAGAGCAAAAGGAGCAGAGCCAGAAGAACATTGTACACAGAGACTGACATACTGTAGTAAAATAGAATGTAATGGACTTCTGAACTAGCATCAATGCAATGACCCAGGACAATTCTGAGGGATTTATGGTAAAGAACGCTACCCACATCCAGAGGAAGGACTACAGGAGAGGAAACATATAAGA
>NW_025359040.1:0-1871 GCF_016433145.1 Gracilinanus agilis | reverse complement strand
AACAGTATATACCTAAAACCATCAACAAGCATTATATGCAATGGGGATAAATTAGAAGCCTTCCCAATAAGATCAGGAGTGAAACAAGGATGCCCATTATCACCTCTATTATTCAACATAGTACTAGAAACACTAGCAATAGCAATTAGAGAAGAAAAAGAAATTGAAGGTATCAAAATAGCCAATGAGGAGACTAAGCTATCACTCTTTGCAGATGATATGATGGTATACTTAAAAAATCCTAGAGAATCAACTAAGAAGCTTATAGAAATAATCAACAACTTTAGCAAAGTGGCAGGATACAAAATAAATGCACATAAATCATCAGCATTTCTATACATTTCCAACACATTAGAACAGCAAGAGGTAGAAAGAGAAACACCATTTAAAATCACCCTAGACAATATAAAATACTTGGGAATCAATCTAACAAAACAAACAGAGCAATTATATGAAAACAACTACAAAACACTTTCCAAACAAATAAAACTGGACCTCAACAATTGGAAAGCCATTAACTGTTCATGGGTAGGACGAGCTAACATAATAAAAATGAACATACTACCCAAATTAATTTACCTATTTAGCGCCATACCTTTCAAGCTACCCAAAAACTTCTTTACTGAATTAGGAAAAACTATAACAAATTTCATTTGGAATAACAAAAGATCATGAATATCAAAGGAAATAATGAAAAAAAATGTGAAGGAAGGGGGCCTAGCAATACCAGATATCAAACTATACTACAAAGCAGCAGTCATTAAATCAATATGGTACTGGCTAAGAGATAGAAGGGAGGATCAGTGGAATAGACTCGCAGTTAATGATGTCAGCAAGACAGTGTATGATAAACCCAAAGAGCCCAACTTTTGGGACATGAATCCACTATTTGACAAAAACTGCTGGGAAATTTGGAAAACGATATGGGAGAGATTGGGTTTGGATCGGCATCTCACACCCTACACCAAGATGGATTCAGAATGGGTGAGTGACTTGAGTATAGAGAGGGAAACTATAGGTGGGTTAGGTGAACACGGAATGGTATACCTGTCAGACCTCTGGGAAAGGAAAGATTTTGGAACCAAGCAAGAGTTGGAGAAAATTACAAAATGTAAATTTAATGGTTTTGATTATATTAAGCTAAAGGGCTTTTGTACAAACAAAAACAATGTAGTCAAAATCGGAGGGGAAACAGCAAATTGGGAGAAAATCTTTGTAGCGAAGAACTCTGACAGGGGTCTAATCACTCAAATGTACAGGGAGTTAAAGCAAATGTATAAAAGATCAAGCCATTCCCCAGTTGATGGATGGGCAGGAGACATGAATAGGCAATTTTCAGGTAAAAAGATCAAAAGTATCAATAGAGCACATGAGAAAGTGTTCTAGATCTCTAGTAGTTGGAGAGATGCAAATCAAAACATCTCTGAGGTATCACCTCACACCTAGCAGATTGGCTAAAGTGAAAGAAGGGGAGAGTAATGAATGCTGGAAGGGATGTGGCAAAATCGTGACATTGATGCATTGCTGGTGGAGCTGTGAAATGATCCGGCCATTCTGGCTGGCAATTTGGAGCTATGCCCAAAGGGCTATAAAAGAATGCCTGCCCTTTGATCCAGCCATGCCATTGCTGGGTTTGTTCCCCAAAGAGATCATAGATAAACAGACTTGTATGAAAATGTTTATAGCTGCGCTTTTTGTGGTGGCAAAGGACTGGAAAAGGAGGGTATGTCCTTCAATTGGGGAATGGCTGAACAAGTTGTGGTATATGCGGGTGATGGAATACTATTGTGCTAAAAGGAATAATAAACTGGAGGAGTTCCAGGCGAACTGGAGAGACCTCCGGGAACAGATGCAGAGCGAAAGGAGCAGAG
>NW_025359039.1:0-2792 GCF_016433145.1 Gracilinanus agilis | reverse complement strand
GTCAGAGCTGGGAGAGACCTTAGAACACAGAATGTCAGAGCTGGGAGAGACCTTAGAACACAGAATGTCAGAGCTGGGAGAGACCTTAGAACACAGAATGTCAGAGCTGGGAGAGACCTTAGAACACAGAATGTCAGAGCTGGGAGAGACCTTAGAACACAGAATGCCACAGGAAGAAACCAGTGGAAATGTGCTTCAGCTACTAGGGGGTGGGAGAAGTGGAGAGAGAGAGAGCAAGAACATGAATCGTGTAACCGTGGAAACATTTTTTTCTAAAAAATAAAAAAAGAACATAGAATGTCAGAGCTGGGAAGGATCTTAGAACACAGAATGTCAGAACTGGGTAGAAACCTTAGAACACAGAATGTCAGAGCTGGGAGAGACCTTAGGACAGAGAATGTAAAAACTGGGAGAGAATTTAAAACAGAGAATGTCAAAATCAGCAGGAACCTTAGAACACAGGATGTCAGAGCTGGAAAAAGCCTTAGCACATGGAATAGTAGAGCTGGGAAGGAACTTAGAAGATCATATGTTTCAGGAGATTCTTAACCTGATATCTGTGAACTGGTTTTTAAAAAGACTTTGGTAACTATTTCAATATAATTGGTTCCCCTTGCAGTCCTATGTATTATTGTATTTTATGTTTTGAAAAAGATCCTTCTGAGAAGGGGTCCAGAGGCTTCACCAGACACTGCCTAAGACATCTGTGACACAAGAAAAGGTTAAGAAGCCCTGATTAGTTCAGCCTATCCTCACAACTGAGGAAGAAAGGGAGATGCAGAGAAAGAATGCTAGTTAGCATACTGACTGAGTACAAAAGCAAAAACTAGACCCAGATCTCTTAAGTCCCAGCACAGTCTCATTTCCCCTTCTCAGGGCTCCCTCACACACCATGCCTTTTCCTTCAAATAAGAGAGGCTGATGCTGCCTTAGATGATAACTAAGAAGCCCTACCCCCACCCTCTAGCCCTGACAGATTGACCGTTTCCATTTTCTACTCTCCCTCCCAGCCTCAGAGTTCATCTAGGGCAGGGCTGGCGGTCACATCATTAAATCTTGACAACTGTTGGGTCAGCTTGGATGCTTTATGCCTCCCCGCCCACCGCCGAGAGCTGAATTTAGTATCTTCGGCAGAAGGTAAAGTTTCCCTCCCTGGGACAGGCCCCTTAATTACCAGTGATATGTGACTGGTTCAGTCCTTTATACCTCCCTCCTGTGATTTAAGGAGCCAGAAGCTGAAAGCCGAGGTTACAGGTGCTAAGAGCTGCAGCCAGAAACAGAAGGGCAACCAAGAGAGAGGACCATCAGAGGGGATAGAGCCTGACCACTGGAGCCCATAAGAGATGACAACATCCAGATTAACTCATGGAGGGAGCTAGGAAATCCTACACAGCTGCTTGTCTGTCTAAAGATGGTGGACAATTCTCCATCCATTTGTAAAATGAAGAAATTGAATTAGGTGACCCCTAAAGTCTCTTCCAACTCTAACATCCTATGTTCGAAGGCTCCTCCCAACTGTGACATTCTGTCTTCTAAAATTCCTGTCAGATCTGACATTCTATGTTCTAAGGTTCTTCCCAACTCTGACATTTTATATTCTAAAGTCCCCTGTAGTTCTGAACATTCCATATTCTATGGACCCTCCTAGCTCTGATATTCTATGTCCTAAGGTCTCTTGCAGCTCTGATATTCCGTTCTAAGTTTTCTCCCACCTCTGACATTCTGTATTCTAAGGTTCTTCCCAACTCTGCCTGTTTATGTTCTAAAGCCCCTTCTAGTTCTGAGCATTCTTAAAATGGAGGTCCCTCCCTGCTCTGACATTTTATGTTCTAAAGTCCATTTGAGTTATGGCTTTCTAAGTCCTAAGACATTTTTTTCTAAGACTCTTTGTTCTAGTATCCCTTCCATTTCCCCAATCTATGTTCTAAGGTCTCTTTTAGTTCTGATTATGTTCTTTTAAAATTTTTTTTTTCTTTATCTACTTTTATATTGCCTAAATTTTCCCATTTATTCCTCCTCTTCCTATTCAAAAAAAGCATTCCTTATAACAAAAGATTTTCAAAAAAGTAAAAAAATCTGCAAAACCAACAATAAAATATTGAAAAAAAAATCCAGCATATGCAATAGGATATATATCCCACCCCATAGGGAGGAAATCAGTGAAAGTTTAGCTCCTCTTTGAGGCTAAAATCATTCCTATATTTTATATTACCCATCTTAAGCTCTGACACACTGCGTTCTAAAGACAATCAAAGATTGCTTTGTGGTTGTTCTTTCCATTTACTTTAATGCAGTTATCGTATAAATTGTTTTTCTGGCTCTACTGACTTCATTCTATATGAAAGGCTTTCCGTTCTTCTCTATAGTTATCATGTCCAACATTTCTTAAAGCACAATAACAGATCATTACATTCGTATACTACTACTTATTTGACCATTCCCCAGTCGTGTCCAAAAAAAAATAAAAAAGGAAATATGCTTCAGTCTGTACTCTGAATTCATCAGTTCTTTTTCTCTGGAGAAGAAGAATATGTTTGATCTTTGGAATTTCATCTTTGGAGTTGTGGTTGTTCGTTGTGTTGACCAGAGTTACTAAGTCTTTCAAAGTTGTTTTTCTTTATAATATTGCTGTTATTGTATCATTGTTCTCCTGGTTCTGCTCATTTCATTCTGCATCAGTTCATATAAGTCTTTCCAGGTTTCTCTGAAACCATTCTTCTCCTGATTTCTAATAGCACAATAGTATTCCATCGTATTCATATACCATAATTTGTTCAGTCATTCCCTCAATT
>NW_025359038.1:0-8999 GCF_016433145.1 Gracilinanus agilis | reverse complement strand
CTTGAGAGTATACTGAATACATAATTGGCTAGTGCTGCAATTCATCTTTGGCAAGTAGCAAAAAAAATGGATATTGGCCAATATGTAGGTAAATACATTATATTGAACTATACTTGAAATTTAGCTCTATTTCTGTGGCCTTTACATTGTTTTTACTTACAGACCTCCTTAAAAACAAGACCTACAGTTCTCCCTTAGATATTACTTATAATTTGTACATGTACATATAAGCATCTGAGACCAACATTATTGTTGTCTCCTTTTATGACTTTTATTTCTTGTCATTTGGGGTATTTCTTTACTATTTAACTGAGTTGCTATTGCCTTTCTCTATGTTATCTAAATATATGGATAGAAGAACAAGCACATCGAATGAATTAAAGAATTATCAGTTTCCTCCCTTCACTTCTCTTTTTAGTTCAAAGCTTTTTCATTAGATTTTGCAAGCTCCTATAAAATAATTTTTTAACCAGATATTTTTATGTACATTCCATTTCTGTCCAAGAGTTCATCATTCCTAGATTTTGCATTGTGGTCTGGAAATTCCCTCAAAACTGGACAGGGTAGAGTAGAATGATCCATGAAACTTTGAGAGAATTTAACTACTTTAAGAAGGTTCAGCTCTTCAGTCCAAAATGAATTGTTATATTCCAGGATCTAAAAAGAATCTAGAGGTATAATCTCAGGACCTCTTTTGGTCATCTTTGAGAAATTTTAAAGAATGGGAGAATTGCTTAGAAGATCATTCAAAGTTGATCCGTTTTTATAAGGAAGAGAAAGAGAAGTTTCTGGAAAACATACATAGGTAGTCTTAACATTTTAGTAAATTTCTAAGAACATATTATTAAACAGATAGATTTTGAGTACTTAGGAAAGAAGAGAGTGACACTAAGAAGCCAGAGTATGATTGACAAGCATAATTCACACTGAATTAACACTTTTTTAAGTTTGAATTTTGATTAAGTCCTAATATAAACATATTTCCATTCACAGAGCATATCCCAATTTCATCAAAGCATTTCACAGTGTTACTAATGACTTTAATAAATTGGAAAAGTAAGAGAGAAGTGATAGGTGAATTCCTAGCTAGTGGAGCAACTATACCCTAAATGTATTGGTTAATGGATAAGGTCCACCAGCAAGGAGTTTTCTATTGGCATAGTTCAGGGATATGTCCTTTGGTCCTGTTCTTCTCCATATATGCTCTTTTGTCACATTGATCTGTTGAAACTAAGGCATACCCATGATTGCATCACTCCTTGACCTAAAAACCTTGACTTGTTGCCAAATGCTACTAAATTATATCAAAACTCTTTAACCTTGGTACAAGATTCTTTGCTTTCTAAAGTGCCATCTTGTTTTTCAATACCTGCCTCCCATGATAGTAAGGAAATATTATGCTTCCTTTGTAATCTCTGTGTATTGTGGTAGTTCCCCTTCAACTGCTCTCAACTTCTCTTGCAAGCTCGGTCTTCTATGACTGAAATGTCCTGGATATTTCCTCCTTTGTTCCTTTGCCCAAGCCAGTAATAGCTATTCTGTAATAGCTATTCTGGAGGGAAATCTGGCACTAATGAATAGAAATAATTGAGCAAATTTCAGCACACCATGAGAAAGACTTTTCCAATTATTAGAGCAGAATTGCAATAGCCCACTTCATGAATTAGTGGACTCTTTGTCACTGGACATTTTCAAGCAGAAGTTCATTATATTATCATAGATTTGGAGTGGGAAAAGACATTGAGGTCAGCCAATCCAACTTCATGTTACATTTGAGAAAACTGAGGTATAGAGTTAATGACTCTGAGCCCACACCAACATTATTTTGCATTTCCTTGATTTGAATTTTTCAGAATATATGTTGTATCCTCTTCAGTAGAATGTAAGCTCTTTGAGGGCAGGATCTATTTCATTTTTGTCTTTTTATTCTCAGGACAATGCTTAGTTATTTGCTTATGGTAGGCAAGTTAGGGCACAGTATGGCAGTTGAGTGGTGCAGTGGAGAGTACCAGCTCTGGAGTCTGGAGGACCTAAGTTCAAATCTGGTTTCAGACACTAACTGTGTGACCCTGAGCAAGTCATTTAACTCTATTGGCCTTAGTTTCCTCATCTGTAAAGTGAGCTGGAGAAGGAAGTGGCAAGCCACTCTAGTATCTGCCAAAAAACCCCAAAATGGGGTTAGGAAGAGTCAGATATGACTGAAATAACTGAACAACAACTATAACAACAGCACAGTAGGCATTAATAAATGTTTGTTGAATCTCTCTCTGTATTGATCAGTTTCCTCATCTGTAAAATGAGCAGGTTTGACTTGAATGACCTCTAAACTTCTATCCAGCACTTAATCTATGATCCAATTAGCTATTCTAGAGAAAAGCACAATTTAATATTGAGTTTATTAATTATTTGAAATAAAGCAATGAATAAATTAGCATATTGATCCAAATATTGACTGCTCTAACTTTTAAAATTTAATGTTATTTATCTAAAACTTCAGTACAGTCTATAATTGTTTTTTTTTCAATCTCTAAAAAACTATTGCCTTTGAAGAAAAACATGATAGGAACATAAAATGTGATAACAATGAACCTTATATAATAAATACTTATTAAAACACCCAGGGGTTGAGTCATCATCTCTGTGCAAGTCATTCCCAGATTAGATATCTCACCTGAGAGTCCTTCAGATGAACTCCAATGCTACATCATTTATTAGACATTTCCCACTGGATGTCCTATAGCCATTCTAAACGTAATATTCACTCATTATATTTCCTCTCAAACTTTCCCTTTTCTTAATTTCCCTAATTCTGTTAAGGGTGCCCACCATCTGCCCTTTCAGTTGCCCAGGTTGCAATTTCATAGTCATCCTCAACTCTTCATTCTCTTTTACTTTCGATATTCAGTCAGTTGCCAAGTTCTCTTGGATCTACCTCAACCGCCACTTGGCATCTGTTCCCTTTTATCCCCTCAGAGTCCATTATTGAAGTTCAGGCCCTCATCACTCCTCCCTTATACTGTTGTACCTCTCTAATGTTCCAGATGTCAAAGTGATATTCTGAAAGCATATTTCTTACCGTGTTACTCCCTGGCTCATAAAATTCCAGCGCTGTTCTTTTATTTCTAAGATCAAATACAAACTCCTCTGTATAGCATTCAGAGTCTTTTGTAGTCTGGCTCCTGCTTATTTTCTAATACAACGTATTTTATACAGTGTACCCAAAGGTAATATTACAACAATAATCTTAGAGGTCATTCTAGTCAAATGTTGAGTATTTTATTAATATACAATAACCTCATATTAAATAATAATCTCACTATCTTCATATACTCTTTTTCTCCATTGGTCTACATGCTGTTTCATAAAATATACAATGTTTTGCCTTTTTAGTGGCTTCTCAAAAGCAAGTCTTCATGTCTGGAGTATACTCCCTCTTCATCTCCATCTTTTTAGGGGCAGCTGTTGGTAGAGTTGAGAGGGCATAGGATTTAGAGGAAGATCTGAGTTCAAATCCTTCTTTAGACATTTGCCTATTTTGTGACCCTGGGGAAGTTATTTAGCCTCCCAGAGCCTGTTTCCTCATCTATAAAATCAAACTAACTACTTCACAGGATAGTTGTCAGATGAGATAACTCCAGTGAAGCACTTTGCAAACTTCAAAGCTCTACATAAATGCTACTTCTTATTATAAGCAATTAATTGGAACTTCCAACTTCCTTCAAAACTCAGTTCAAGTGTAACCTGATATGTGAAGGTTTTCCATGACTACTTCCCTGGTTACTAGTGCTCCCTATTCCCACATGAATTTTTTTTAACATTTATTAATATTCATTTTTTAGAAAAGTTAACATGGTTACATGATTCATGCTCCTATGTTCCCCTTCACCCCTCGCACTCCCCCCACCCTTGGCCAATGCGCATTTCCACTGGTTTTAACAGGTGTCATTGATTAAGATCTATTTCCAAATTGTTGATCATTGAACTGGTGTGGTAGTTTTGAATCAAAATCCCCAATCGTGTCTGCCTCATCCCATGTGTTCAAGCAGCTGATTTTCTTGCATGTTTCAACTCCTGCAGTTGTTCCTCTGAATGTGGGTAGTGTTCTTTTCCATAAATCCCTCAGAATAGTCCTGGGTCACTGCATTGCTGCTAGTACAGAAGTCCATTACATTCTATTTTACCATAGTGTATCAGTCTCTGTGTACAATGTTCTTCTGGCTCTGCTCATTTCACTCTGCATCAATTCATGGAGGTCTTTCCAGATCACATGGAATTCCTCCAGTTTATTATTCCTTTGAGCACAATGGTATTCCATCACCAGCATATACCACAATTTGTTTAGCCATTCCCCAATTGAAGGACATACCCTCCTTTTCCAGTTTTTTTGCCACCACAAAAAACACAGCTATAAATATTTTTGTACAAGTCTGTTTATGATCTCTTTGGGGTACAAACCCAACAATAGTATGGCTGGATCAAAGGGCAGGCATTCTTTTATAACCCTTTGGGCACAGTTTCAAATTGCCATCCAGAATGGTTGGATCAGTTCACAAATCCACCAGCAATGCATTATTGTCCCAATTTTGCCACATCCCCTCCAACATTCATTACTCTCGACTTCTTTCATTTTAGCCAATCTGCTAGGTTTGAGGTGATACCTCAGAGTTGTTTTGATTTGCATTTCTCTAATTATTAGAGATTTAGAACACATTCTCATGTGCTTATTGATACTTTTGATTTCTTTATCTGAAAATTGCCTATACATGTCTCCTGCCCATTTATCAATTGGGGAATGGCTGATTTTTTATACACTTGATTTAACTCCTTGTATATTTGAGTAATTAGACCCCTGTCAGAGTTTTTTGTTATAAAGATTTTTTTCCAAATTTGTTGTTTCCCTTCTGATTTTAGTTGCATTGTTTTTATTTGTATAAAAGCTTTTTAGTTTAATATAATCAAAACCATTTATTTTACATTTTGTAATTTTATCTAACTCTTGCTTGGTTTTATAATCTTTCCTTTCCCAGAGATCTGACAAGTATACTACTCTATATTCACTTAACTTATTTATAGTTTCCCTCTTTATATTCAAGTCATTCACCCATTCTGAATTCATCTTGGTGTAGGGTATGAGATGTTGATGTAAACCTAATCTCTCCCATATTGTTTTCCAAATTTCCCAGCAGTTTTTGTCAAATAGTGGATTCATGTCCCAAAAGTTGGGCTCTTTGGGTTTATCATACACTGTCTTACTGATGTCATATACCCCAAGTCTATTCCACTGATCCTCCTCTCTATCTCTTAGCCAGTACCATATTGTTTTGATGACTGCTGCTTTATAGTATAGCTCATTTTTATTATGTTAGCTCTTCCTAACCATGAGCAATCAATGTTTTTCCAATTGTTTAGATCTAGTTTTATTTTTTGGAAAGTGTTTTGCAGTTCTTTTCGTATAATTGCTGTGTTTGCTTTGGTAGATAGATTCCTAAGTATTTTATATTGTCTAGGGTGATTTTAAATTGTGTTTCTCTTTCTACCTCCTGCTGCTGTGATGTGTTTAAAATATATAGAAATGCTGTTGATTTTTGTGCATTTATTTTGTATCCTGCAATTTTGCTAAAGTTGTTGATTATTTCTAAAAGCTTTTGAGTTTATTCTCTAGGATTTTTTAAGTAGATCATCATATCATCTGCAAAGAGTGATAGCTTAGTCTCCTCCTTGACTATTTTGTTACCTTCAATTTCTTTTTCTTTTCTAATTGATACTGCTAGTATTTCTAGTACAATGTTAAATAATAGAGGTGATAATGGGCATCCTTGTTTTACTCCTGATCTTATTGGGAAGGCTTCTAATTTAGCCCCATTGCATATGATGCTTGTTGCTGGTTTTAGGTATATACTGTTTATTATTTTTAGGAAAGGTCTTTCTATTCCTATACTTTTCATTGTTTTCAATAGGAATGGATGCTGTATTTTGGCAAAGGCTTTTTCAGCATTTATTGAGATAATCATGTGAATTTTGTTTGTTAGACTGTTGATATGGTCAATTATGTGGATGGTTTTCCTAATGTTAAACCATCCTTGCATTCCTGGTATAAATCCCACATGATCATGGTGGATGATCCTCTTGATTACTTGCTGGAGTCTCTTTGCTAGTATTCTATTTAAGATTTTTGCATCTATGTTCATTAGGGAGATTGGTCTGTAGTTTTCTTTCTTGGTTTTTGATCTACCTGGCTTTGGAATCAGTACCATATTTGTAATTTCATGAAAGGAATTTGGTAAGACCCCTTCTTTGCTAATTACATCAAATAATTTGTATAGTATTGGGATTAGTTGCTCTTTGAATGTCTGATAGAATTCACTTGTGAATCCATCGGGCCCTGGTGATTTTTTCTTAGGGAGTTCTTTCATGGCATTTTCAATTTCTTTTTCTGATATGGGATTATTGAGGTATTCTATTTCTTCTGCTTTTAATCTAGGAAATTTGTATTTTTGTAAATATTCATCCATATCTCCTAGACTGCTATATTTATTGCCATATAATTGGGCAAAATAGTTTTTAATGATTGCCTTAATTTCTCCTTCATTAGAGGTGAGGTCTCCCTTTTCATCTTTGATACTGTCAATTTGGTTTTCTTCTTTCCTTTTTGTAATTGTTTGACCAGTACTTTGTCTATTTTATCTGTTTTTTCAAAATATGAGCTTCTATTCTTATTTATTAATTCAATAGTTCTTTTACTTTTGATTTTATTAATTTCTCCCTTGATTTTTAGTATTTCTAATTTACTTTTCATCAGGGGATTTTTAATTTGCTAACTTTCTAATTTTTTAAGTTGCATGCCCAATTCATTAATCTCTGCCCTCCCTAATTTGTTAATACATGCACTCAAGGATATAAATTTCCCCCTGAGTACTGCCTTGGCTGCATCCCACAGAGTTTGGTAGGATGTCTCATCATTGTCATTCTCTTCAATGAAATTGTTGATTGTTTCTATGATTTCTTCTTTGACAATTTGGCTTTGGAGAATCATATTATTTCATTTCCAATTAGTTTTTGATTTTCCTGTCCAGATGCCCTTACTAATTATTATTTTTATCGCATTATGATCTGAGAAGGTTTCATATATTATTTCTGCTCTTTTGTATTTGTTTGCAATTTTCTATGCCCTATTACATGGCCAATCTTTGTGAATTTACCATGTGCAGCTAAAAAGAAGGTGTATTCCTTTTTGTCCCTATTTATTTTTCTCCACATATCTATTAAATCTAACTTTTCTAGGACTTCATTCACATCTCTTACCTCTTTCTTATTTGTTTTTGGTTTGATTTATCTAAATCTGAAAGAGGAATATTTAGATCTCTCATTACTATGATTTTACTATCTATTTCCCTCTTGAGTTCTGCCAGTTTCTCCTTCATGAATCTGGATGCTATGCCACTTGGTGCATACATATTGAGCACTGTTATTTCCTCATTGTCTATACTGCCTTTAATCAGGATATAATGACCTTCCCTATCTTTTTTAATCATACCTATTTTTACTTTGGTTTTGTCAGAAATAATAAGTGCCACTCCAGCCTTCTTTTTCTCATTTGATGCCTAAAAGATTTTGCCAAGCCCTTTACCTTAAACCTGTGTATGTTCACCCGCCTCATATGTGTTTCTTGTAGACAACATATGGTAGGATTTTGGTTTCTAATCCACTCTGCTATTTGCTTCTGTTTTATGGGCGAATTCATCCCATTCACATTCAGAGTTATAATTATCAGTTGTGTATTCGCCAACATTTTGGTATCTTCTCCTAGTTCTACCCCTTCTTCTTAAACTATTTCCTTTTAAACCAGTGGTTTGCTTTAAGCCAGTAACCCTTGTCCCCTCCCTTGATTACCTTCCCTTTCTACACCCTCCCTTATTATTCCCCTCTTTTGTATTTTTAAGGCCTAATGAATTCCCTCCTCCTTCTTCTCCCCTCTCTTTTTTGACCTCCTTACTCCCTCGCTCCCCTTGGTTTATCCCTTCTGACTTTCTCAGTAGGGTTAGATAGAGTTTTATATCCCAATGGATAATATAGCTACTCTTCCCTCTCAGGGTTAATTACACTGAGAGTAAGATTTAAATATTACCTCTTAATGCTCTCTTCTTCTCCTTCTTTTAATACTATTTATCCCTCCCCCTTTCCATGCCCTATTCGTACGTAATAGATTATCCTATTTTTCTTATTCATTCAAGTTTCTCTTGATGTCCTCTACTATTCATCCCCTCTTTGCTACCCCCATATCATCTTAGACCATTTAGTATTCCAACCTCTCCCTATGAATAATTCTTCTGATTACTATAATAGTGAATACTATAATAGTGAATAAAGTTCAATACAGAGAATTACACATAACATTTCTCTACATAGGAATACAAATAGTTAGATCTTATTGAAGCCCTTAAAGTGGTAAATTTGAAAAAAAAATATGAGTTTTCTTTCTTTCCCCTCTGTTTCTTATTTACCTTTTTGTGTTTCTCTTGATTTTTGTGGTTGGATATAGAACTTTCCATGTAGTTCTGGTCTTTTCTGTGCAAATGCTTAGAAATCTTCTATCTTGTTGAATTCCCAAACTTTCCCCTGGAAGTATATAGTTAGTTTGATGGGTAGGTGATCTGTGGTTGTAGACCCAGTTCTCTTGCCTTTCTAAATATCATATTCCAAGCTTTGTGATCTTTTAGCGTGGATGCTGCCAGATCCTGTGTGATCCTGATTGGTGCTCCTTGATATTTGAATTGTCTCTTTCTGGCTTCTTGTAAGATTTTTTCTTTTACTTGGAAGCTCTTTGAATTTGGCTATTATATTCCTGGGTGTTGTCGTTTCTGGGTCTAGTGTAGAGGGTGATCTATTGATCCTTTCAATGTCTATATTGCCCTCTTCTTGTACAACTTCAGGGCAATTTTGCTGAATGATTTATTTTAGTATGGAGTCCAAGTTTTTATTAATTTCTGCTTTTTCTGGAA
>NW_025359037.1:0-1962 GCF_016433145.1 Gracilinanus agilis | reverse complement strand
TATATTTATTTATTTATTTCCATATATGCATATATACATATGTATATATAAAACCAACTGATAAGTATATCATTTTCAGTTGAAACCTAGTTGCTTGAGATACACAGTCTCTAGGAATCTATATGCATCATTGTGGATATGCAAGCATTTCTGTTTAGCATAACCAAGTCTTTATTTAAAAAGCTCTAGCAGCAGGTAGAGATCCACATTCCTCGGAATGGAATGGAGGGCTGGGTTAAAAAAAAATACAATAATGTTTTCTCTCAGTTCCCACAATTCAATAAAATTTTCTTACAAGATAGAAACTGGAGTAGACCCACAATTGAATAGAAATGGAACTGACTAACTTAAGAACTGAATTACACGATTTATAGTTAATGCAATTCACTCAATTTTCATTACTACTTGCAACTTTAATTTCCTCAATTTCCTAATTGCTATAGTTAACATTTCCCATATACATTGTAAAATAGTGATGATAATGGACAGCCTAGCTTCACCTTATTAGGATGGCTTCTAATTGATCTTCATTTCAGATAATTCTTGCTTTTATTTTTAAATACATATTACATATAATTTTAGGAAGGATTCTTTATTTGTATGCTTTCTAATGTTTTTATTTATTTTTTTTATTTTTTAAACCTTACCTTCTGTCTTAGCATCAATTTTGTGTATTGGTTCTAAGGAAGAAGAGTGGTAAGGGCTAGGCAATGGGGGTCAAGTGACTTGCCCAGGGTCACACAGCTAGGAATTGTCTGAGGCCAGATTTGAGCTCAGGACCTCCAGTCTCTGGGCCTGACTCTCAGTCCACTGAACCACCCAGCTGCCTCCTTTCTAGTGTTGTTTAGTAGGAATGAGTATTACATTTTATCCAAGGCTTTTTTCTATATCTGTTGGGAGATTTATATAATTTTTTTTTTATTTTTGCTATTGATATGGTTATTTATGCTGTTTCCTTTACCTAAAGCAGCCCTGAATAACACGTAAGAATCCTAGATGTTTATAGTGTATGATCATTGTAAGACCATGCTAAAATCTTCTTGCTAGAAGTATTTTATTAAAATTTTATTAAAAATTCATTAGGAGAAATGATATATAGTTTATTTTCTCTACAATTGCTTTCTCTAGTTTATATGTAAAAACCATATTTATGTCATAGAAGGAATTTGGTAGGACCCTGTTGTTCCCTATTTTTTCAAATAGTATATGCAGTATTAGAATTAGTTCTTTAAATGTTAAGCAGAAACTGATAAGTTCATATTGTCCCATGGATTTTTTCTTAGGGAGCTCATCTACGGAATTCATGAAATTTTTAATTTTTTTCTAAGAAAGAAATATTTATACATTGAATTTCTTTTTAAGTTAATTTGGGATATTTCTCTCATCTATATATCATTCTATCTGTCTGTCTGTTTGTCTCTATCTAAGTAAATATTCACCAATTTCACTGAGATTTCCTGTTTTATTGGGATAAATTTAAGCAAAGTGGATGTTAATAATTGTTTTTGTTTCATCTTCCTTGTTGGTGAATTCAACTTTTCATTTTTGACACTAGTAATTTGTTTTTCATTTTTCTTTGTTCAAATTACATTACCTGGGAAGGATAAATGAACACAAAGTGGTATATTAGAGGCAACCCAGCTGAACTCTCTCAACATTCCGTTCTGAATAACTAAAATGATACATTGGAGCAGTGGGTGGCACAGTGCAGAGAACACCAGGCTTGAAGTCTGTGAGGATGTAATTTCAAATCTGGCCTCAGATACTTCCTAAAATTGTGTGACACTGGACAAATCACAACTCCTTTTGTGTAGTCTTTGCCCTTTTTAAAAAATATACATATATTTCTAAGAGAGCTTAACAAAGGGGAAAAATAAGAAAGAATTTTATGACTCAGACTGGATTTTGGAGGGGCAGAATCAAGATGAGAGAGAGAGAGAGAGAGAGAGAGAGAGAGAGAGA
>NW_025359036.1:0-3709 GCF_016433145.1 Gracilinanus agilis | reverse complement strand
AATGTAGCAAGAGATTCTTGTATCTTGGGTGCCTCCAGAAAATTCTATAGATGTACACACCTGACCTGTAGTCTGTAATAAGGTCTGGGTCCCAGATTTCTACATTCCTTTGGAAAGCTGAGGGGCAACCAGGGAGTGCAATGTTTAGAGTACCGGGCCTACAGTCAGGCAGGTCGAGGTTCAAATCCAGCCTCAGACACTTACTATCCTTGTGGTTCTCGACAAGTCACTTCACTCCTTTTTGCCTCAGTTCCTCATTGTAAAATGGGGACATGCCAGAGAAGGAAATGGCAAGCCCTCCAGTACCTTCACCAAAAAAACTTCAAGCAAAAAGTTCATAAGGTTGGAAATGACTGAAAAACTAAATAGTAATATGGAAAGTACTGGAATAAAAGTCTGACTCTTGCCTCTACACTTACTAAATATATGCAAATATAGGCAAATTACTTAACCCCTGTGTCCCCATCTATTCCAGAAATCTTGGATATTGGGGAGATTTCACAAGAGACAAATGACCAGTAAATAAGTAAACACTAGGTCTTTATTAGGCATCCAAAGCAACTCACCCAATGGAAGGCTTTAGATCTAATGCAAATCACCCAGAGACAAGGGCATGGAGAGAATGGGGCAATGGAACAGGGTGTCAGGGCAAAAGAAATCACCTGCGTGTTACTTGACAGAGTGGGTCTCAGTCATCAGAAGGGCGATCAGGTCTGCTCTGTGATTGGCTTCAGAGCAGAGCAAGAAGCAGGGGTTCATCATTCTATAATGATCCTGAGAAGGGCTGCCTCTGCCTTTGGCATGCTCACATTCTGCCTAGCTCTTATTTCTCTTCTTTGTTGAAATAGAGGAATCCTGGCTCTTTTGTCACCTTCACACTAGTGAGGTTCAAATGGCACAAAGGCCACCGGTTTTGACAGGGAAGGAAGGAGGTTTTATCTGTGCTCTCTTCTCTGCTGTCACAGACAGTAAGCTGCTAAGGGCTGGCTAGCAACGCCTCTAAGGTGCAAACATTGTTTTCAGAAGTGTAAGAGGGAGAACTTTTGGTGCCTTTTCCTCTCCCCTATCTTTGTGTGAATGTTGTTTTCTTGTACTCCCTCCAAGATAGTTTCTTGGGGCATGATTCACTCCCTGTTCTTATCCTTGATCATCTCCCCATCATCACAAGGAATGGTTTCCTTTCTAGCCATGCATCTGTCAAAAGAGATTAATAATGGATGCTGTCAAATATCTGACATCTGCATGATTACCAATTCTCACTTAGCACTGAGCCTGGCCCACAGTTGACACTTAATGAATATTTATTGACTGATTGATTTTCATGTCCAGAGACATCTTGGTAAAAGTATTTTCCCTTATCCGGGATATTTTTAAAGTCAATAAATTCTCTCCCTTTGAATTTAAACCCTCAACCCATTTATGGTGGCATGAGAACTGTTTGAAATATCTCTCCCTTTTGAGGTTTTCCTCAACTCATTCAATATATCATCTAAGCACTAGAACACACTGTTTCGTAATTAACCATGCGTTTGTTAATATGAAAATGAAAACAATTTTAGATTAAAAAAGACACATAAGGAGTACAAAAAAATTTTTTTAAACCCTAACCTTCCGGCCTACTGTCATTTCTAAGACAGAAGGGCAGCAAGGCCTAGGCAATTGGAGTTAAGTGACTTACAGAGGGTCATACAGTTAGGAAATATATGATTCCACATTTGAACCTGGGTCCTCCTGACTACACGCCTGTCAGTCTATCTACTAGCTTTCTCGACCTACAACGTTTACAGCCCATGAGAGAGGCAGCAAAGTTATTCTCTCTTTCTATGTACTGTGGAAGAAGGAGAGAGGGATGTGCACTTTGAGGTGAAATAAGTCTCTTAACTGATGAATATCTATCAAATTACTCTGGATCACCACACATTAGATCATCCTGGTCTTATGGGGAAAACCAGGGGAGTTAACTTAAATATTATATGTGGGTCCAGAAGGGTGTGTAGGAGACAGGAATGGACAGTAGGGGGGACCAAACAAGTTAGGGATGCTGGGTTTAACTGTTAAGGAAAATGTCTGTTGACAGAAGTGGCAGTTAGGTCTAACAGTTACCCTGCTTCTCCTAGACAAGGAATAAACTCAGACTATAATAAATACACCCTATGGAAACTTCAGTGTATGAAGAAAAACACATAGGAAAAACAGTTTAATTGTTTTGAGGACAGGGGGTGAGTTGAAACTATATCTACCTGCCCAGGACTGGAGTCAATAGGGTAAGTTCCTTAGCCAACCTGGCTTCTGTCAGATTGACAGCTTGGTTAAGGACCTGAGGAAGAGGGCATGGGTTTGAGTTCTCACAATTATTCCAGAGATGTCTTCAGGATACCAGGAACCAACTCCTTCACAGCTGATAATCCAAAGTAACCAGGTAGGGTGAGATGTCTGCAGATTGTCCACCAGAACATAGACCTCTTCCCCACTCAGAGTTGTCATGCAGGATGATGTCTTCAGCCTTTGCAACTTTCACCACTCTCCAAGATCCCAGGTCAAATAGGGATTGCTGATTGTACATCTGCTCCAAACTCCTCACAAACAACAATGTCTGTTGCTTAGCTCTCTCCTCCCTACCCCCTGCATTCTATATAGAATGTCCATGACTTCCAGCCAAGGTTTTCCATAATCTACCTGCAAAAATCTGCCTTTATAGAGACCAAAGGACTTCCTGTTAAGATGGCGGCAGAGCAAGGAGCAGCTGCTCGATCTCTCCTTAACCAAAGCATACAGGACTCCTCAAGGGGAAATAAAAACGAGCCCAGACGAACGAAGGAACCACCACAACAGGGTGCAGCATTGAAGGTACTCAGAATCAGGGCATTTCCATGCTATAAAGGGGTGAAACAGCTCTCACTAAAACGGGAGAGGAAGAAGCCCCTCCCCCACCCACACACCTCGCTCAACGCCAAGGCCAACACACAAGAGTGAAAACAGGACAGGGGCAACCAGTAAATCACTAGCAGCCCCAGGGATTATACCTGTGTGCTACAAGACGAGGGACCCCAAGTGGCTGGGGAGCACTCACGGACTTTCCCGAGCATCTGCGCGGGTAAAGGTACTGCCTCGGGCTAGGACAAAGATCTCTAACACAGGGACTTTCCTGAGCATCTGAGTGGGTGAAGGCACTGCCTCAGGCCGGGACAAAGATCTCTAAGCCAGGGACTTTCCCGAGCGTCTGCCCGGTGAAGGCATTGCCACAGGTGAGATTAAAGATCTCCAGCCCAGGCTTGGACTTCTAGTGAGGACCCGGAGCAGATGGTAGCACAGCTGTGGAAGCAGCACCTGAGACTGCTGAAGGAGCCTCAGGCAGAGGGGCAGACCAGGGTCTACTAGGAGGCCTGATCCCAAGGTCAAGGACACCGGAGTCCCCGGGAGCTTAGAAAGCGCAGGCAGACCCTGAGTGTGAAGACAAAGCTGAAAGGGGGCTGGGTTAACAATGGCAAGACAAGAACTACACAAGAAGAAAAAGATTATCAAAAAAAAAGCTCTGGAACACTCGACAACTTTTACACAGAGAAAATCCAGACAACAGAGGAGTACAAACAAGTGATCATGTCCAAACTTTACCAAAAAAATGAAAGCTGCTCACAAGCTATTGAAGAGTTCAAAAATGAGATGTTGAAGAAGATGGAAGAGATCTGGCAAGAAAATAACAGTTTAAAAG
>NW_025359035.1:0-1097 GCF_016433145.1 Gracilinanus agilis | reverse complement strand
TCAGTAAAGTAGTTTTTTGGTAGTTTGATATGTATGGTGCTAAATAGTTAAATTACTTTGGGTAGAATTTTCATTTTTTTTATGTTAGCTCTTCCTACCCATGAGCAATCAATGGTTTTCCAATTGTTTAGATCCAGTTTTATTTGTTTGGAAAGTGTTTTGTAGTTGTTTTCATATAACTGCTGTGTTTGTTTTGGTAGATAGATTCCTAAGTATTTTATATTGTCTAGAGTGATTTTAAATGGTGTTTCTCTTTCTACTTCTTGCTGCTCTACTGTGTTGGAAATGTATAGAAATGCTGATGATTTATGTGCATTTATTTTGTATCCTGCCACTTTGCGAAAGTTGTTGATTATTTCTACCAGCTTCTTAGTTGATTCTCTAGGATTTTTTAAGTAGACCATCATATCATCTGCAAAGATTGATAGCTTAGTCTCCTCCTTGCCTATTTTGATACCTTCAATTTCTTTTTCTTCTCTAATTGCTACTGCTAGTGTTTCTAGTAGTGTGTTGAATAATAGAGGTGATAATGGGCATCCTTGTTTTACTCCTGATCTTATAGGGAAGGCTTCTAATTTATCCCCATTGCATATGATGTTTGTTGATGGTCATAGGTATATACTATTTATTATTTTTAGGAAAGGTCCTTCTATTCCTTTACTTTTCAGTATTTTCAATAGGAATGGATCCTGTATTTTGTCAAAGGCTTTTTCAGCATCTATTGAGATGATCATGTGATTTTTGTTTGTTAGACTGTTGATATGGTCAATTATGTGGATGGTTTTCCTAATGTTGAACCAACCTTGCATTCCTGGTATAAATCCCACCTGATCATGGTGGATGATCTTCTTAATTACTTGCTGGAGTCTCTTTGCTAGTATTCTATTTAAGATTTTTGCATCTATGTTCATTAGGGAGATTGGTCTGTAGTTTTCTTTCTCTGTTTTTGATCTCCCTGGCTTTGGAATCAGTACCATATTTGTGTCATAAAAGGAATTTGGTAGGACTCCTTCTTTGCTTATCATATCAAATAATTTGTATAGTATTGGTATTAGTTGCTCTTTGAATGTCTGATAGAATTCACTTGTGAATCCATC
>NW_025359034.1:0-1865 GCF_016433145.1 Gracilinanus agilis | reverse complement strand
ATATAATGTGTGTATGTATGTACCATGTTACCCTGAGAAAGTTGCTTAATTTTTAATTGCTCCAAGCATCTATTTACCTACATACGTTTATAGGAAGTATTCATCTGTGTTGGTATAAAGGCTCTATATTCCTTAGAATCATGAAATCATCCTTAGATTATGAAATCACAGATACAGTCCAATGCTGTGCTATGTGTAGGTATGGGTGTGCTCTTACAACTATCTGTCATTGATAAATGTTTTCATTTTTATTAAGTAGAATAAAATATTAATTGCCTTGGTTAAAAATCCAGTATGATAAATAGGGATATATACATTATATATATGCATATATATGTATATGTACAGCATCCAGAGGACTAATATTTAATTTTAATTACATTTCTTAGAAAATAGAATCCAAGCCTTTAACATGAATAAGTGTAGCATTTTTGAAACATCAGAGCAGTTTAAAATTTGTCCTACAGATTGGAAAGAGCAATTGCCATTTTTGGAATAAGGAAATAATTTGTTTAGATCTTTGCTCAAGGAAAATCACTTTTGCATTTATGTAGATAATACATTGGTTTAGGAGAAACTTGAGGAAAGGATACCAATTAGGAAGTCATTTTAATTGACTAGATGAGAGGCCATAAATGCTTAAACTAAAATAGCGATGGATAATAGAACGACAGTAAAAAGCAAGAAATTCTGTGAAGGTATGGATAGAAAAACTGAGAAGTTACTGGAAGTGTGAGGTGAGGGAAAGTGGAATTTGACAATAACAACAATATTATAAGAATAGAGAAAATGATGATGCTCTCAGCCGAAACAAGGATTTTTGGTGAAGAGGGATGAAGTTAATTCTATATTTAGTTATTTTGCATTTTGTCTTTGTTAATGAGATATTTTGAATACAAGAAATAATTTACTTTAAATTCCTTCAATTTTTTCTCTAGTAAACGAAAGATGTAGCAAACAACTATGTAATAACAAATCATGAGAGATTTGAAAATTATTTATTTATTAAGTTTATACTGGAGATAGATTTATGCTTCTTTGGTTAAAAAATAAATACTTAAATTCCAGGAGGCTTTATGGCCAAATTTGGGTCTTAGTGCTTTGTGGTCACTAGCTCAGAGACGGGAGCAAAATATCCTAGGGCATAAACAAAGACCAAAAGGTGGTCATTAATGAGTGGCTATACCAGTTCAATGTCAATAAATTCAGCCTAGGTCCAATATACAGGGAATCTTATGGAGATCAAGGTGATGAACATAACTTGTATTGTGAACTTGTGACGAATTGTTGGCTCAAGGTGTTTTAAGCCTCACACTGGCTTTATCTTTTGTCACTCTTCCTACCATGCATAAACTTTCACAAAAAGTCACTGTAGGCACCATGATCATAAAGTTTGTTCTATATACTGAATCAAAAGAATCATCCTGTTCCTTCATTAATCCCTAAAATATATCTTATAAGAGAAATTTTTCCAATTGATATTTGTTTCTCTTCCTAAAGATTATTTTTAACACAGAGACTATATTTCAGTCTGTTCCAATAAATTATAATGCTTGGCTCTAATATGATGAAATTCAATTTTGATCATTCTATTGCAACAATGGATCTTTGTACTATATTATAGCCTGTGAGTCAGGTATGTTGCATCTCTCATGTCCCTGAGCTGTCTCCATTGATTCAACATCAGTTGATTATGTTTCCTCATTTTAAGTGGATCCCCATCTGACCACCTTGGTATCAAAATAATATTGTCAAAGGTATAGTTCCTTCAAAGAGAAGTTATCTTTTCAATATCTAGGGACATAATTGCCTCTACATTCAAGTATGCAAATAATTTTCACACACTTAGAGGCATAATTTCCACT
>NW_025359033.1:0-6375 GCF_016433145.1 Gracilinanus agilis | reverse complement strand
CCCCATTGCCCACCCTTACCACTCTTCCACCTATGAGACAATACACCGAAGTACAAGGGTTTAAAAAAAGAAAAAGAAAAAAAAATCAGTCACTCTTTTAAGGTAGTCTGCTTCTCATTTTTTATTCCCCCTGTAGAATATAAACTCATTAAGGGTGGGGACTGGTTTATTTTCTGCCTTTATGTCCTCAGTGCCTGGCCCTGGACCTAGAACACATTGGCTTTTAAGTGTTTCTGAAATTGAACCTAATGTTGAGAAAAGAGAAAGGAAGGTCAATTAATTAAATAATCAATCATTAAGTGACTACTATTGGTTAGGTGGTGGGAATGAAAACAGGAATGAAGCATACTTAAAAGCATTCTAGGAGGGGCTATGTACCCATAAAAGTATGTACAGATTTATAACCAAGAAAAAGAGGTATAATTTGGGGAGAGGAGAGACCATTAACAGCTATGGGGTGATCAAGAAAGGCCCAAAGAAGAAGGTGGTGTTTAAATTAAGGGCAGAAGGGGAAGAGACCAGAAGGCAGGGTTCAGAAAGTCATTTCAAGCAATAGGAATAGTGGACAGAATAGCAAGGAAGATGTGTGGCAGGCCCAGGTTGAAATTAAAGCTTTCCTTAAAATTAAAAAGAAAATGACAGGCACCTCCAAAAGAGATGAAAAAGAGAGTACTATTGAGGAATAGCTCTGCGCATCTTTACCAAATCATGAATGGCTGAGGGGTTCAATTCATTTCTTATTTGTAACATATTTTGTTCCTGACATTTATTTATTTCATAAATAGTACTTATCAATTTTGACTAAGATATTAATTCAGAGTTTTAAAAAAATGGCAAAAGCATTTTTCTTTTCTTTCTTTTTTTTTTTTTTTTTTTTTTTTGATCTTACCAGATGGAGATGTTCTTTTTGGTGTAAGTGGTTAGATGAATTAGTAGACTTGGAGTTAGGAAACTCTGAGTTCAAATTGCATCCCTGACACCATCTCTATGGCCCTGAACAAATCCTTTTACTCCTCTAAGTTTGTTTCTGTATAATTAGAATTTGAACCCCCTGACTCTCTCTCCCAGCATCCCACTTTCGTTCTCACCTTACATCCTTACATTTTGGAGATAAAGTTTGTGTGTGACCTTGCCCCTCTCTCTGTTTTCTCATGAACATGGTCAGGAAAGTTTTCTTTACTGAGGCTTTTGCCCTTTTATTTCTTCTACTTCAAGTGATTATTAATAAATCTTATAAAATATAATACTTGGAGTTATTGGATATTAATTTTTATCTTACATGTGCTCATCTATAAACTGAGGATAAACATATCTTTTACCCATTAGTGTTGTTGCGAGGATCTAATGAAATAATATATGGAGAAGTTTTTGGTAAACCTTAAAATCCTCTATAAATGATGGCTGGTTTTAGGCTGTCCCCTTCCTGTCCTTGCTCCATCCTATCTTTCTTTATTCTTTTCCACTCAAAAATGGAAAAATCAAATTCAAATATAGTCATCCAGATTAAGATGTTTGATAGTTTTCTTCTGGGTAAATGTAGTGGGGCATAGTGTAACTAGGAAAGACAGACTTAACTTTTCAAGAAACTGTCCACAATCTGCTGGGTTTCTATGAAGAGCTTTCTGTCCACCAAGAACAGGATTCGCTATAATTTTAAAAATGGCGAACTCCATTTGAGTGTTGCAGAACCAGGTCTGGCCGTGGACCTGGAACATAAACGAGAATGTGTAAGACAAGATTTTTGTGGGGTGAGACTGGTGTTCTAAGGGCATGGTTGGGAGCTCTGCATAAAGCTGCTGAGAACCGGCCAAAACGAGGGCATAAACGATTGAGTCTGGGCCAGAGGAGGGGAAATTTGGCATGTTGCTTTATTAGCATTCAATAGTTATCCAACTGTTGGATACATCTGGGGCTTGCATGAGGAAGTCCATAAAGGCTTGGAATGCCAACCGGGAGTCTCTGAGCTGTTCCATGAGTCGGAGAACACATTTTAGGTGTATGTATTTGCCTCCATACCCTTGACATATTCTTGAAAAGCGGCATGAAAATTGACCCCAGTTCTGTTATTCCATTTACTTGTTGGATTTGATTGAATTCTGTTGTAGTTTCAGCTATATTTTATCTTTGGTGTTGATACCTCTTCTCTTGGCAGGGAGCTCTCTTTGTCAGAATTGTAAATTTGGAAGGGGTTCACTTCAATGTTTAGCTTTGTTACTTTGCATATCTTGTTTATTTTATGTTGTAAACTAATTTTAACTACCACTAAAAGTTTTAGGAACCTAATTTTCCTTTGTACAATGAGTGATTCAGCAATTTACCCCTTGCCAAAAATATAGGTTTACTGCAGTAAAAACTTTATACAAACAGGACCGACTCTAATGGCGGAGATAAATTACGTCTTTATCTGTGTGTATGCATTTATACTTCTTTCCCGACTGTGTACAATTTTAGGACTCTATTCATCAACCTCAATTACATGAGGGGATCTGGACTTGAGGAAAAAAAACCAAAAGCATAATTTCTATACGCTACCAGATGGGTGCATTGGCTGTAAGATAAAAATCCAAAAATACTCAGCAGCCCATCTGGTATCTCGGTGGGGTTTGGCTGACTGAATTCTCGTGCACAGATTTCTAATCTGGGCATAGGTAATCCCCGTTTTGATTCTTATATTTAAAAAAAAAAAAGAAGAAGCCACCCTTTACTTATCCACTCACTATTAATAGGACTGACCTGTGCTTTGAATTTAACTTTCAGTAGTGATGATGAATTGTTCCAAGCCATCCACCCAGTCTTACTTTGAATGGATAATACTGGTAGGCATTTTACAAATTGGATTTTTGAGTTTACACATAGGACGTGTGGTCATGGGATGGGATTATTCACAGTGAGAGGCAAACTGGTCCATATGGAAATTAAATATTTCCTGGCCTCTTGAGCCACCTTGCTCAATCTGACCTAATCGGTCTAATCAATCCTCCTGTACAGCCTTGGTTTTCTAGGTTTCAGATGGATAAAGTTCCTTATCCTTTTAGAACTCAAGCAATCCAGTAGCTTCCCAATCTGGAAAACACCCAACTTGCAAACAATCAGCAGAAAAAAACCCTCTGTGGTCAAAAAAGAGGTCACAAAGTCCTTTTACCAAAACTTGCAGATTTTAGTTCTAGGAAGATCCTGTACCTAGAGTTTCTTTTCACTTGGTTAAATAACTTTACAGATAGATGATTTCTTTCATGTGGATTCTTCCCATATCCTAGGGTAGATACGAATCCCCTTTCCCCTTTTTATGCTGTATTTTGTCTTCTGTTCTGGCTTCACAAATCATTTCTCTATATCCAGATTAGTGATTAGCTAGGCCATTCCCCAAGGTGACAGGTATATATATGTCCATTATCCATTCTTAATAACTTTTAACTTTTCAGGTTGGTAGGACCAGGCTGACCCATGTGATCTTCCTGGAGAGTTCTCGAGACCCAGTCGTGAACCAGAGTAGGAAATCATAGAGGCATTTACTGGGATTGCATTCATAAATTGGTTTTCTGGGTTCTAAGCGAATGACTTTTATCTTGCACCTTGTGGATATTTTCTTTCATTCTTTGGTCAAAATTTGACCAGGACTTTGGGTGAATGATCAGAAGCCTGGTTTGGCATCTGGAAAATCTCTCCTTCATAGTGTTCCTGATGGGAGATTTATTGCCAAATATCGGTAACAGTTGTGGGACCTGGAAGTCTTTTAGGTAGAAGAATGGGGAAAAAATAAAACCAGATTTTTAAGCCACATCCTTCATTTTACTCTGGGGTTCAAGCCACCCACCTAACTTCCTCTGAGGGTCTCTCTGAATGTGAAGGAAGCTACATTTCCCTTGGAATCATTGCTCATAATTCTGCACTTTTGAGAAAACTTTTTTGTTGTGTGTGTGTGTGTGTGTGTGTGTGTGTGTGTGTATTTATTCTGAACTTAACTAACACCAAAAGAAGAGAGTAAATGAAAACCGATTTATGAACAGCCTGCTGTGGGAGGTCATACCTCAGCTATGCTTTGATGAAAACTATGGATTCTAAGGGGCAGAAGGAAGGGTTCATAGTATGGGGTTCATTGAAATGAGCATACCACCTCTGGAGTCACAGCTGTACTCAATAAGAAGTCTGAAAATGTAGGGGATTCCATATTAGACTTCATCTATGAAAATATAATTCAGGCCTCTCATACACACTAGCTTTGTGACTATGGGCAAGTCCCCAAACCTTTCATCTGGGGCCTCAGTTTCCTCATTTGTAAAATGAGGTGGTTGGACCAGATGACTTCATATAACCCTTCTAGAGGCAGGAGTTAGAATGACACTGTAATTGTGTGTACCTTGTTTCTGTGGCTTCTTTGAGCATATTCTTTGGAATATGACAGATATATTTAGGGGGCTTCTTAGGAAGTAGAACTTCTTGGGGATAAACATAGCAGACCCATGACTATTTGAAAGTCCTAAACCCAAGCCTTTGTTGCTCCAAAATCATGTCTAAAGAGTACAAGAAAAGTGAGTTGTGATTGTTTTGCTTAGTTTTGGTTGTTTTTTATTTTTTTGGAGTGGCGTGTAAGCAAGTAAGACACTCCTATCATCTTGAGCAGTAATTTTTGTTTGTTTGTTTGTTTGTTTGTTTGTTTGTTTTTTTGGTGTGGGGGAAGGCCACAGCTGCAGAAGTATGAAAATACCTAGAACCCTTGGGGCAATTGTGACATGTTGTTGCAGAGAAGTGGATAATGGTTCTTATTTAGAAATGGTCTGTAATAACTAATTAATCAGTCCAAAAAGAAAAAAAAAGAAGAAACTCCTTAAGGTCGCTCTTTAGAAATCGGTGATTTAAATTTGAATGGACAACATGCTTAGCAAGTGTACATCAGATAAGCGACCTTGCTTCTCCCTCAGTAACTTAGAATAATGGGATGCCAGCTCATGAGTTCCCATCACTAGATTTGATTAGAAGGGCTTTTTTTTTTTTTCCAGGGAGGGGAGGATGGGACTTCAAACAGTTTACCAAATCCCAAACCCTAAAAGGCAGAACAGAAAATATAAGCTCACTTATAGATTGTTTAACTTTCATCAACTCCTCATTTAGGAAATCCAGATCTTCTCATGGCAGGGAGATTTATTCCAGGGAATGGGCACATTGGAAGAAATGGGCAATCATAAACCAGAAGGACTCTTGCCCTCATCCTTCTTTACATTCTATTTAGGGGCAGCTAGGTGGTACAGTGTATTTGTACAGATGTGGTTTCCACATGAAAGATGACTGGAGTAGTTTGCTATTTCCATCTCCACCTCATTTTACAGATGAAAAAACAAAACAAAACAACTAGGGTTAAACAGAGTTAAGTAACTTGCCTGGGGTCACAGCTAGTCCCTGATGCCATATTTGAACTCAGGAAGATAAGTTTGAGGGCTGGAACTATTCTTTATTTTATCTTTGTATGCCCAGGATCTAGCTAGGTCTCCAACACATAGTAGGCATTTAATAAGTGCTTCATGAATGGAAGAATTAGTTAATTAATTATTTAATCAATGACTTTGTTCATTTGGCACAAAATTAAAGGAAGGTTTGACCATTGTTCAAACTTTTAGTCAATGTAGAGGGTGAATCCATATTGTCTAGGGGTTGAGACATGGTCCAAATTGGCATTCGCTATGGACCATATTGACTTCGCCATATTCATTTCCTCTCTTCTGCGTAGAAAATCTAATGCCATATCCTGCCTTATCAAGGCAGTTCCTGCAAACCAGGATGAAGGCAAATCTCCAGGACTTTATTCTTAGCAGCAGTGGTGTCAGAGAGAGGACAGAGCTCTTGTGACAGTAATAAACATTCACCCAGACATTCTTATCTCTTTCTCATAACCTTTGGTCTGAGATCCCTGTCAATGATTTGCCCCTTTCACTCGTGTGTGCTTTCATGAATTGACCTTGGATGATATTGGTTGTTCTACAAAAGTTTCCCTTTTGTTCTGCTAATTATATTTGTGAACTCTATTTTCCGAGGTCTGTGAAGAGCATTGTGGGAAGTGAACAGTTCCCCATCTCCATCAGAGTTGAGAAAGGCCACGAGGCTACCATGGAATGAGTGGTCAGCTTGGAGTCTCAAGTGTCAGGGGATTTCTCTTTGAATTCCGCCCTGGCCAGTACCCACCTGTCTGATGTTGGGCAAGACCCCTCTGCTCCCCGTCTTCAGTTTCCTCATTTGTAAAGTGAGACTGTTGAACTAGACAGTTTCTGAGATCCAAGATTCTTTCCAGCTCTAAATGAATGATCCCATGTTTGACCCAACAATAAATAGAAGCATTGCTATTATATATATAACAGCAATGCTTCTATTTTATATATATATATG